>NC_081414.1:62638583-62946500 GCF_030272615.1 Cryptomeria japonica | reverse complement strand
AGGTATGATCATTTTTCCAAAAATGGGTAACCCTTGGCAGGGTTTTGACAATTATTGAAAAACAAACATATCTTGCCAAATACTCCACAAAAATGCACAAGAAAGGATTCATCTGAAATATATTTCATCAATATATCATTAAATAACATCTACATATAAAAATTACATCAAATGTGATCCTCCATGGATCTATGACAGCCATAGATTCCTTAAAACCTCATGACAGTTTGAGGGTTTGATGGATAATCTTTGTCAAATCCCCTCCAAACTGATCTACCTTCTTGATTTTGACCAAAAATGGTTTTATAAACCATTTCCAACTCCTTTCTCACTACTCCAACCACCTCATAACCAATGGATTTCATTTTTACACTTTTGTTGCACTTTTTGGCAATATTGCAACTTTGCAATTTTTACAATTTTTGACATAAATGACTCTAACTCTTACATGGAAACTTTTAAAACTTCAATATGGACCAAATATGATATCTTTGGACAAAATGGCTCATTTATCCTTACATATTATGATTCAATTGACTCAAATAACCTTAATACATTATGAATGACTCAAATACAATAAATTGTTCATATTATGACTTTTGACCTCTTGGTATGCTTGTGTGCTTAGGTGCCTCTGCACCAGGCATACTAGGGAAGAATTTTTTTGTTTTCTTTGAAAAAACATCACTTCGACATTGCCTCAAAGAAGGGCAAATGTAGACACCTAAAAATGTCTCATCGATCACATACTAATCATTCGTCTAATTAATTGAATTTCTTTAATTATTTAATTAAGATAATTCTTCTTATGAGCTAACTCAATCATCGCTTTCAACATTACTAATCATTCAATTTCTATCCTTTAATTAATTAATTAATCATTTAACCCTCTTTCAAATATTAATTAAATATGATTTATTTAATTAATTACAATTTATTCCTTAGTTAAATGATCTTTATTATTTAATTAATTCTATTTATAATGATTAAATAATTTCATTTAAATTATTAATTAACTTATTCCTCCAATTCCCCAAATTTAGATTTCAACTCATTCCATCTAATTTCATTTCTCCCAAATTCACATTTAACCAAATTTTAATTTCAATAAATTTTAGTTAATCTGATGTGCATTTCATCATTCAAAAATCAAAATTCAAATTCAAATCAAAATGAAAATTTATTTTAATTCAATCTCCTACAACACATGTTGAAAATCAGGATTGATTGATCAAATCAGTTAAGTCTCCAATCTCCTCTTTTCACTCCTAATCACCTTTTCTAACTAATCAATCAACTTAGTCTTTTTTCCAATCTATTTCAGTCATCTCCCAATCAATTCAGTTAACTAGCTAATCTATCTAGTTGACTAGACAATCAATTGAATTATCTATCCAATCAATCCACTTAACAACTCAATCAAAAGGTGTTAACTGATCAAGCAAATCAGTTCAACTATCAATCAGCACTTCAGTTCAATATCCCACCCAATTTGTTCCAAAAATCTATAAATTCAACCTCATTTCACATTAATTTTCATAGAATGACATAATCACTATCTTTAAAATAATTTTCTATCTTATGCAGGAAATCCTAGTGCAACACCTAAGAGCCACCTACATATAAAATTCAGAGAAGAGCAATAGAAGCTTTGTTGAATCAATTGAGGGATTTTAATTAGAGTTTTGTTATTCAATTGATTTAAGCATTATTTCATTGTCATTTAGGAGTATTTCTAGTTAGATTAGAGTTGTGATTCGCTCTTATAATCTGATTGATGATGATTGAATTTACCCCTGGAAACAATTACTACAATCTAACAAAAACCAAGTCCCCAACATCAAAAAATCTCTATATCCTATTCTTGTTTGCATACATCTTTTGTTGATTTTGTGCATGATGCAAGTTGTTTTTGAGGGACCACAAAATATTTTTAATTTGTTTGATGAAATCACTTGCTATAGGAATTATACTATCTAAAAATAATAAGTCAACAAAAGAAAGTGCATCATGACCATAGAGAGCTCATAAAGGAGGCATACCAATAGACATATGATGTGAGGTATTATAATAATACTCTCTTAGGTGCAACTATTTTACCCAAGAACCTTCCTTATTTGAAACAGAATTCCTCTAGTCTCCTCCTATCCATTTATTTTTTAAAGTTCTATTTTTTCACCTATTTATTTGGGAAAGATAGCTCGTGATAGGTGTGAGCTCTGTACCTATAAAATGAAAAAGTTTCTTCCAAAAATAACTAAGGCACCTATTGTCTCTATCACTAATAGTATTATTTGGTACACCATGAAATCTAAAAATATCACTAAAGAATAATTTTTCTATTTTCGATGCATTGAAATTAGATGTGATAGGAAAGAATGTGCATACTTTGAAAATATATCTACCACAACATCTATACAATATTTACCTTGAACCATAGACAATCCAATGATGAAGTCCATGGAAATGCTTTCCCACTTTTTTTCAGTAATTGGGAGTGGTTGTAGTAACCCTATTGAAAAATATGCTCACCTTGTTCTAAACATTAAAAAAATATAGTGAGCTATCTACACTTTTGAGGTGCTATTATAGAGACATCAAAAGTTTATGTTTTTTTAATTACATTTGTATTATATTGGACAATTTTTTTTTTGAAATTATGTGAAGGAGAAGCATCACCTCAAGTATAAATGGGAGTCAATGAGGTGGGGCCCCTTACCACCTCACAAATTATTGGTAATCATACAAGACCATGTAAAGGTGAGCAATTTATTTATTTATTATTATTAATTAAATCTTATTACGTAGTATTGGTTTCAAGTTTTTGATGAGAAATCTATACAAATAAAAATTATAGAGGGTGCATAAAGGATTTGAGAGAATAAATTTTGATATTTGAAAATGAAATATGTTACCTTTTCAGTAAGCCCATTGTTTTCTTGGGAATGGATATAGTTTAGGAATCGGTTAATGAGTTATTCAAATGTGTTGATATAATAATCAATAAGTGAGAAAAACTAGTCTAATGTGATGTCTTTCAATGGCAATGGGTATATATTTGTTAGTAAATAAGCCTAAAATAATAATTCACTACATAAGGTAGTTGTAGAGTGTGAAAAATGAACCACCACGAAAAGTAATCAAACCATTCAATGATCTAAGCCCCAATTTTTTCCTCAAAACAAACCCTCAAGTAACTATGACCTATGATCTTGTTCACTATTAAAGGGGATGAGATTTTAACCAACTAAACTAATTAATTAAACTATTTATTTCACAAAAGGTGGATGTATAGGTCATAGAGACCTTCTAGACAACTTTGCAGGCTTTCTATCTAGTACATACACATGAGTCAAGGATGAAAACATGATCCAAAAAAATCCTATATAGATAGAACACAAAAGACCAAAAGTACAAAGCAAGATGTACTCTTTTTTATAAGATAAATGTGATCAAAATATGGAAATGTAAAGTACCAAATAGAAATAAAAGGACAATAGAAACTAGGAGGAAGTAAATGATTGATATGAGCAACCATGAATAAAGCTCTTGCCATAGTGATGATCCTTCAGTAAAACTTGCACACATAAGACCGAGGATGAAATGTTGGGGTAACTATGTTTAGAGGCTTTCTTCAATCAAACCCCCACTTTAGTGTTTTTGCCTCCACAGATAGGCTATAGATAAGATTGTAAGAAAAATAGATAAAATAGACATGAATGAATAGATTGATAGGCTAATATAAAGATAGTGAATCAACACAAAACCCAAAAAGTTACCTTTTAGCAAAACTAGAAGCAATGCAACTTGCTAGAATGAGAAATGGCAATAATCTCCAAGTTGACAAGACTTCATTGGACAATAGCGACATAAGGTGGGGGAGTTGTGAATGGAAGAATAATGATAATGGTGGAGTGGTATGTTGGTGTATATGCTCAGCGAGTACATAATGTAAGAGAAAGTTCCTAGAATGCAAGAAAAGTGTTTTCTAGAGAGATAATGAAGGTAAAAGGCAATTTTTATGCATTAGCAGTCGTTCTAACATCGATTGCAACATAGAGCGGCATTATAGTGCCAAACTCAAAAATTATAATATCCTAATGACCACCTTTAGTGTAAGGACCTCCTTAATTTAAAAATAACATATTTCACTGAAATACATATAATAATCTTAATTAATTGCCACATTGTTTGAATGTACAAGACAAGAGACATACAGTTGCATTTCAACATAAAGTTAGACTACATAAGCCAACAACAAGGTGAAACATAGGAAACATATACCTTAAAAAGACCACAAGGTTGAATACAATAAATGCATAAAGAAGAAATCATGGTGACCACCCTAACAGTCTAAACTCCTGACATCTATCTCCCTTGAGCACATTGTGGGCAAGAACATTGTCAGAGTGTGTGTCCACCTTGCCATGAAGAAATTAGGCAGGTCCTTACATTTAGGCATAGATATTCACAAGATGAATGTGCAGTGCGCGTGTCCAAGCTCACTCCAAACTTAACGATAGAGGAATTGGGCATGGCAGGTGGCAAGGATGCTATGTGGGTTAAGATTAAGGTTAAGGTTTGATTATTCTTTAATTTGGCTAAAGAAAAGATCATGTGATGTGAAATTGTATGAGTTACAATTTATGACATTACATTAGTGAATGTAAAAATACGAGTTTGAGGGTCATCCTTTCCACTATACTTATTGAACCTAAGAACCTCAAAGCCTAAAAGGGTGTAGCCAAAATATATAATGATAAATAAATACATCTATAATAAGAAGAAATAAGATGTTGAGTGAAAACATTGGTGAGAGAAGAAAGCTAGATTTGTAATTGGCCAACATTTTGTAAAAGATAGTTGAGCATTGGGTCATCGATATGAATGTAAGTGGTGGAAATTTGTAGACCCATAGATGCAAAAGTAGCAACTTAGCCTAGAGGTTGGAGGTGGCAAAGGTCCAAGTTTGAATGAACCAGAAGAAGAATCGCTAGAAGAAGTAGGCATCATGGTCATGGGTGTGGTAGTCATCATGTGTATGGTAGGGATTGGTCTTGACATATAAATTTGGTATCCACCAATGTTTGAATCAAACACAACAAAAAGAAAGAAAAGACCCATAATTGACCCTTATACATACTAAATGAAATTAATCAGCTCAAAATGTACAAAAAATATTTAAGACAAAAAAATAGCAAAGGAGCTAATAATGAAATACCAAAGTAATACAAATTAAAATAAACACAAGGCAAGAGGAAAAGACATCACTAAATAATGTTGTTTGTCTTTTATATAAATCTACACAAAAAGGAAAGAAGGGAAAATTAGTTTGGTTGGTTGTTTGAGGGGATTGCCTCAATCAAACCCTCATTCTAGTCTTCTAACCTCCACGATAGCCAAGATGTTTTAACAATATTAGAAATAAAGATGTAATTCTTTAAAATAAAAAATACAATAAATAATGGTATAGAGTAATCTAAATACAATATTCAAACACGTGATGCTTTAAAATGAAAGCATAAAATGATGAGGAAGTAGAAAAAGTGAATAATGAAAATGGAACAAAATCACCTACAAGTTTTGAAAAACCTCCAAGAAAGATATTGCTTCTACTTTACTGTTCTTCATAATCCTATGAAGGTGATAATTAGAGAGCTTTTATAAAGTGGCATACACAATACAAAAAGTTGTCTAGTTTTTTAAAATGTTGAAAAGTTCTTAAGATTTGTAAAGTGGAAGCACTTGAAACCAAAATCAATTTTCTTCCCCTTTAAAAATAGCAAGTCTGAAGTATTTTGTTCAATGTGACTGTATGTAGGAGCATTACGTCTGGAATATGTTGGCATTGAATGAAGATTGCATTGATGAAGTATAATGTTGTCATTGATGTCAATAGTAACCGGTAATGGAATTGTATTGCAACCGGTAATGATGCAGTAATGCAACCAGTACAATAGTGAAGGAAACCAGTATTGTTATTCAAGCAAAGTGATCAACTAGTAACCCTAACTAGTTGATAAGCAGAACCCTAACCGATGGAGCTTGGTGAATCGGTTGTGATGATCTTTGATCGAATGATGATCGGAGATGAAGATGCCACGTATGCATGATGCGCGTGATGAGTTTCAAAGTGGTTTTGGTGTGTGAAGATAACCGTTTATCTTGGGAATGATCAAATGCATAGCATGAAGTGGAAAATGCATGATGAGATACAAGATCCAATTTGCGGTGATCCAGGAGCAGTTGATGTTGTCTTGAACAATGTGTAGTTGATTGCTATGTAATCCAACGGTTATGATTGAATCGATATGTTTTCAATCTCTATGAGATTTATAGGTTTTGTGTTGTGTTACCGACCTATTGTATTTGTATTTAAGGTCAATGAGTTATTTGTAATTGTGTTGGCAATTTGGTTAAGTGTGGTAGTGTGACTGTTTCTGAACCAGAAGGAGTGGCTACAGAATGTTGTGAAGGCAGATAGGAGAATAAAAGGATTTGATTAAGCAGAGCAATGCTATTACCATATCAGCAAAGACCATGTTGTTCTCTAACCATTACAACAGTTAAATCCCTTAACCGAGTAAGCTTTGGCAGGCTTGTTGTTATTTAAATCCTCTAACCAGGTGATCCATTAGCTTGGATTTGAAATCCTCTACCGAGGTTACTCCTAACAGGGTATTGCCTTTAACAGGGTATTGTAGTCAATCCCTTAATCGGGTGGTCCCTAACCAGATTTGTTCTTAATAGGACATTATTGTATAATCTTCTAACAAGGCTTGGCTCCTGATAGGGCGAACTTCAGAAGAGTTCAAAATATTTGTGGGTATTCATCCCCATCGTGGTTTTTCCCATTTGGGTTTCCAAGTGAAAAATCATTGTGTCAAGTGGTGAATGATTTTGTTGATATATTTTGATATGGTTGATTTGAATAATTGGTAAATCCACTTAGATATGTTTAGATGACTGGAAGTGATCTGAAATGAGCTATTACTGATGTTAGTAAAGTGGTTTAATATTTTGGTTAAATGGTATGTGAATTTTTCAAATCCGTTGCATTGTATCATTGATGTTTTGGTCAACCAGTAAAGTTTGACAGTGCAGTTGCAATTTTTGGTACAGTGTCTAAACCGGTTAGTTTAGCAAGTTGTTTCTTAGTTGGGATTAAGTTTGGCGAAAGTTTAGTTTGTTTTCTATCTGCTGATTCACCCCCCCCCCTCGCAGTAGTTGACCGGATCCTTATTGCTTCATCATATTATCAGAATATTCATGGGAAGATAAAGCTCTAGTGGCTACTAAAACCATAAATTTTCACAAGATACTAGTGTGTCACATGAACATCCATGCATAATGCTCCCACTAAAAAAATTCAAACTCAAAAAATTGGGAACATCATGATTTTTTATATAACTATCAAATTCAAGTGTTAGCAAATTGCAATTAAAATGTTGTAGATTAAAGAGATTAAGAGAGAACATGATCCAATGCAAAATTGCAAGGGTATATTATATTTTACACTATGGTTTGTGCGACATGTTATTTAAAAACATTTAATGTAGTTAATTCATATGAAATAAGAAGGAAAAATTCACTAGAACACATTTTGATTTCTAAAAGGCAACAAAAAATTAGATCCATGTCATCATATAGGCCATTTAATTGTTTGTGTATGATGTATTTGATATCACTCATGTGTTTTCATGTAGCCCATCAAAGGGGTTTGATCTAGGAGAATTCATTCACCTATAAAATAATCAAACTTTGAAATGATGTCATTAGATACCACCTTGACAAGTGCAACCACTAAGAGGACAAGGGAAACTCTTTTGATGTAGCCCATCAAAGGTGCTTGATCTAGGAGAAGGCATTCACTTATAAAATAATCAAATTTTGAAATGATATCATTAGATACCACCTGGACAAGTGCAACCACTAAGATGAGATAGGAAAATAGGATTTTAGATGCACATTTTAATAGATTGATTTTAGATGACATTTAAGATTAAACCGTAAGTGTTTTTTGGATATATGAATTTCAATACATTTAATAGATTGAAGATATTTAACTACTAAATATATTTAACATCAAATTAATGACAATTTATTGGACGTGGCTAATTCTCCACACAAAAATGTCGTATGTACGAAAACAAAAAAAGTTGCATGATTTTCACACAACTTTCACATAATCGATCCTCATAATCTACCTCCTAATTGTTATAAAAATATTAAAAATCCAACAAAAAACGATCGTGTTATGTAGATTTATGTTTTTACAATCGTACCATTTTATGTGAAGTATAATCGAAATTCATATGAATACCTCTAAGCTTCATATTTATTAGTATTTTAAAATTTATTGCAATCATCATTTTCCAACCCTATTATGTAATTACTTAATTAGGCTAAATATGATTTAGAAAAGTTGAAAGCTTTCTTAGCATAATGATATGAATATTTTCAAAAGTTGATGATGCGGGACGATTCCATTTGTAGGAGATATTTTGGGGTCATGAGAAAAGGGGGGGACGAAAATCATTCCGTAAAGGGAATAATTAAAAGGAGGACAAAGACCTTTACGCCTCCCCAAAAATCAACGCTAAAGTCAAACATACACTCGAAAAAGGATCTAAGCAAATAAAATCCATTTTGTGATGTGTGTCCTACTTTAATATATATATTTATTTGGTGAATATAGCTAGGTAGTTTTGACCCAGCACAAACATCGATATTCTGTCCCCCACGATAGATCGACAGACTTGTGTTTGTACAATTCTGGTAAAACCCATTGCTTTCTACCGATTGATCAAGATAGCGACCCTTGTGTCGGCAAAGCCCTACTGTTCCTCCCCCTCAGCGCTACTGTTCCTCCCCCTCCCCAAATTAGCCCCCTCTTTTTAATAAAATCAAATAATTTTCCATGTTGAAATTATGATCAATGTATGTAATTTGTATAATGTTTTGGATTATATTATGTGATCCACCATCATTCTCTTTGAGCTCTCTAACATCTTGATGATGGATCACACAGTGTGATCCAAAACGCAATGCAATCATCGCAGAGTGTGATCTAAAACGTTATGCAAAAAAACAAACATGATCAAATCGAGAAAAGCAATAGGAAGAATTATAGATTGTGGAAAACATATATCTTTAACTATTTTATTGGGTTTAATAAGATATAACTTTTAGTTCTCATATATTTACTATTTTAAAATTAGAAAAGCAAAAATTGAAAGAGTAAAAGCATTAAGTTGATGTCGATGGTTAGTAGATAGTTGTTTACTATTTTTATCATAATTTTGAATTGTGATTCTTATTTGTTTAATCTTAGATGTATTAGCACTAGAACCATAAACTATGTTTTGTTCTCATTTTTTTATTAGGACTAGATCTACAAGTACATAAATGAGTATGTTTTTCACATGGATTTAAATTTCTATTGCCTACTAAATCATTTTTTTTGCTTGGATATCTAAACCTTCAATGCTTAACCAAGTGGAGTCAATAGTATTGGAGCTATGCTCCTGAGAGAGAGAGAGAGAGAGAGAGAGAGAGAGAGAGAGAGAGAGAGAGAGAGAGAGAGAGAGAGAGAGAGAGAGAGAGAGAAAGAATAAATCACCAAGAAATGATATATTGACTTGAGATGCTAAGATGATTTAAAAATATACAATAGCCTTGCTTAAATAGGCAAGAGATGATGAGGTAGTTACAACCACCCTTGATAAAAAATTAAATGCATGATGTATTATGAAACTAATATTGATGATTAGTTATGACTCATCTCTATCTAGAATGACACCTAAGATAACTACTCGTGAACAATATTAATTGAGAGTTTCATGTGACAACTAAGTTATCCTATTTTAAACTTCACAATGTGTGAATAGGTGCTAGCCAAGAATTAGTTAGGATATAACCTTATTCACACCAACAAATAGAAACTATTTGGGAGTTATTCTCCTTTAATCAAAGCCTTGCTATTGAGTCAATAGTAGAAAATACTTATTCAAGACATTATGTAATCGTGCAATATGTCAAGACACTTGTAATTAATGATTTAATGATGATCTCCTACTCATATGATGATGCAATGTGTAACACATCTATCTAATGATTTCTTAATGTGTAAGAATCTGAGTCTTTCAAATGTACAAAGATGGAATTAAGTTATAGTTTTGTCAACTTCAACATACAAATAAGATAATTTGTACACTAGTCATTACACTATCGACAAACCTCTCAATATAAGCCAAAAATATATTGAGGGAAGGGGGTAGGTTATGCCTTTTCACCATTCTATGTTACCTCCACTTTGACAAGTGAATTTGAACTACTATGAAGATGCATGATAAAGTAAAAATTCAAACACTCATTAAAAGGATATGCACATGAATATTTTTTTATGTAGTCTTCTCACAATGATTTCTCCATCTCAAAAAATGCAAGTATAGAAGAGAATTTTTCAATGAATAACATTTTTCAACCTTCTAAACCTAAGCATAAATACAACTACTTAAACTATCTTTAAAAAATCATAAAAAGAAAAGGGTAAATTGACCTAGAGCCTAGAAATAGAAATAATGACTATTTGGAAATAGAAATATCATGCCTCTTTCTAGTGCATAAATAATTATACTAGAACAATACTTGGCACAAGAATCTAACTATGTCTCAAGCAAAAATAGGGCACTACTAGTCATCATAAGCATTATCCAACCATTCCAATCATAGTCATAAGAAAAAAATAGTGACATTATATGTCCCTAGGGTCCAACTTCTTATATACAAGGGGTGCAAGGATTAGAGAGGAAAAGAAAGATATGACCATGTAAAACCCAATAATCATGTAATAGGCATCCTCGGTAAAATCATGTGATGAGAAAATAACATATCAAAATTGAACCATGCAAACGTGAGTAGAATGAGTTAGTCAAGTAAACACATACCAAAAAAGGGGAAATCCAATGACCATGGTAAGATAAAAATATGCAAGCATAGTTAAATATCGTGTAAAATAGAAGAACATAATTACAAACATGTATTAGTAAGACGTAAGCATGAAACACCAATATGATAGCACAAACCATGAGAGATAAGCATGAAGGAATGTGAATAAAAGAACCTAATTCAACAATATGGAAACAATGACACAATGGAAAGGATAATGTTTAATTATTTGATTAGTATTTTATCTTATTGATCTAAATTATGGATTTGGACTTGATAATTTACCTAATGTACAACCTAGAGTATTTCTCTTTCTAGAAAACAACTCTAGAACAACAAACTTGAAAAGAGATGTATGTAGCTCCAAAAAGATCATTCATTATCTTTGAAATCCTAGTTTATACAATTTGACTAGAATTCCATGAGTCATCACAACCCTTTAGAATTCAAAACAAATCTAGCTAAATACGAATAAAATAACAATAAAGTCAATATCGGGGGTTCTTCCCATAGTGTGTTGGTTAAGTGGTGGTTTTGTTGTTGTGACCACCAAGGTTCAAACTCTCGTTGGGCCATTATGATCACAAAATTGTGCCTTCACTAATTCAATGTGCTTGTGGGATTGAGCCTAGACTCTATTAAATGGCGATGAGGTCCCTCATTTGTGACCTCATTGGTTTATAGCTCCAGGTCAAAAGTATTTCATATGATTCCAGAGGGTGTGTCGTACCAACATCATCTGCCACATTAAAAAGTTTAACCAACACTTCAAAAAAGTAATTAAGTCAAAAAATTTTAAAAACATGTATTTTTATTACTCCAACTTGGTGGGCTCATAACTTTCAGTTTGGTCCAACAAAATTTGAGTCCATTTACATTGTCAAAACTATCTCCAAGGGCTCTAATTTTATTCCCTAAAATTTACTTTAACTATTTAGTTTAAGGGATCGACAATAGTTTTGATTTCGAGTTCCGCTTTGAAGACCTAAAAAAATATGATTTACTAAGATATAGAAAATACCAAAAGTTCTAATTTTTAATCTTTTTCATCTTTGCTTGTGTTAATGGCATCCAAGTGATTCTGAATTTCTACCATATCACTTATAAATTTGATTATTATTTGTGCATTTATCCTAACTAAATATTAGTATGCCATATTATATTATTTTGTGATTATATGGTTTAATTTGATTCTATAAATTATTGGTTATCTTTGGTTCTTAAATTTACATAGACTAGACTAATGTATTTTGATGTCTTCTTATTTTGTAAGGTTGTGTCTCTAAGGGATGGAAAATGTCATGGTAGAGGATGGTGCCATTGATGTGCGTTGACATGGAATAGCAATTTTTGTTGAGCACAACACAAGAATGAGAGAGAGGGTGAATTAGTCTAAATCATAAAACACTTTGTTTCTAATCAATTAAATTTCAAATCAAAATTATCTTATCACTGCAAAGATGAAACATGAAAGAACATAACACAACAAACACACGGACACTAGATTTACGTGGAAAACCAAGCTAGATAGGGAAACACCACAATGAGAATCATTGCACCTTAAGAGGACCTGAAAAACTAAGGCTTAATACCTTAACGTAAGATACAAAGGACTTGTATTTCTAAAATTTGTTGCTTTAGGACAAGATACATAAATTCTACCAAGAGAGACTCATTGTCTTCCAACAGGTAATAATAATAGTTGAACTAAAATGAACAAGATCTCCTAATCATGAAATTATCCTTGTACCACTATGTCAAGCAATCAATATCATGGAAAATGCATTTAACATCAAATATTTTATCTAGACACTGTCATACTAAGAATCTCATCATCAAATCTCTTCAATAACTAATCTTCGCACACCTTAAACATCAAATCTTCTTGCATATCATTCACATCTATTTCATATCAATTCACACACATTCCACACCCCAACTCACACATCCACACTTCCTTAAATACAAGATAATCCATTAAAACCCTTAATTAGGTCAACCATAGATAGAACATACAATATTACATAAATTTTGCCACCTGGACCTATAACAATTAATTTGGTACACTCCAAGAGATAAAGAGGGCACAACGACATCATAATACATCTATCCAAATCGATTCCAATGAATCATACATGCTAGCACACCCTCCAAAGTCAACATCAAATGAAACATGCAGATAAATAATAAAACACGTTAACCAGTCGGTCCAAAAACACTCTCAAATACAAATTACACCTTTCAGATCTACAAACACCATAATGAGACCCATATTAACATCTAAACACATCCTCCAATACAAAATTAGACCAAAAGAATATGATCCAAGTAAGACAAGCTAACTGGACTGGCCAGAACACAACACAACTGAACATGTCGAACAAACAACAACATAACTTCACTTGCCAGTCAAACAAACACTGGAAAATTGAACTAGAACATTGTACAAACCAAATGAGCATGTTCTCCAAGCCCCAACACTTGAATCCATCAATCAAAGAAGCACCAATAATTCTCTGGACCTGTTCTGATAGACAACTTCACATTTAGAAACAACAAGCACCAACTCTACCATCTAAGCAACAGAGGACCTGCAAAGCTGATATACCCAAAACCACACACCAAAATCTTCACAAACAGGAGGAATGCAAAGCATTCTTCCATTGGGACATTAAATACTCTTTCTTGCATATTGAAACCTCTACTATTGCAGACTTCTAAAAATACCACATACTTATCAACAACATCACTAGATGAGATAACAATATCAAGACACATATTTTTGGACCATATGCACCATCTACACAACTGAAGAACAACTAATTAATCTATACATATACTTGATTGTGACATCAATGACAAACACTAAACAAGTGTTGGCATAAATGACAACACAACATACGTCAAGTTTTTAACATTCTCCCCCTTTGTCATTGATGGCAACACTTGTACCACCAATGGAAAACAACACCTTCCACTAAAATCTCTCCCCCTTTGACATCAAGGATAAAGAGAACACCAATTATAATCACTGCAAAACTCTCCCTAACAAGGTTACTATCCAACCACACACTTTATTGCTCCCCCTAAGAGAAAACAACACATTAATCTAGGAGATAAAAGATAAAATTTAGATCTCCCCTTGGATAGATGCACCACCTGAATGCATCTAGTTCGAAGAAGGAGCTTGGGCAATGACCCAAAATTTAGTCGGAGTTACTCAAATATATCCTTCACCAAAGCCTTAGTGAAAATATCTGCAATTTGTTCCTTAGTGGGCACATACTCCAATCTGAATTCCTAATTTAAAACCTTCTCTCTTAGAAAATGATATGTGATAGAAATATGCTTGTGATGCAGGGACTTCGCGAGGTCATAACTTTTGACTCGGTTGTCCGATTGGGCTGAAATTTTACGTGGACGTAGATCTTGAGGAGTTGATTGGATTTCCGACTGAACGAAGTTTGATAGGGCCCCAATTTTTAGGGCCGGATTCCTTCATCTAGGGCCTCAAAATTTGCTTTTACTCTTTTTTTTCATTTTTTTAGAAAGTTGGTTTTTTAGTTAATTTTGAGCTCGTAATATTTTTTTAAGATTAGAAAGTTGTTAATTTGTGTCGTAGGAATGTTTTTTAGATTTCTAGAATATTTCGTAATTTTTGGGATAGATTTGAAAATTTCCTTAAATGGTAATTTTTGGATTTTGTAAAAATCTATCCAAAAAGGAAATTTTTGGCAATTGTTTAAAATAGGGATTTTTTCATTGTAATGGCAGAATGGTTGGAGTTGCAGAAGAATAATGAAGAACATTTGATCTAGACTTGTGTTTATTTCTAATTATTCTTTGTTATATTGATTATGTTTTAACTGGCTACATCAGCTTGGTTCTTGAGTGCATGAACAAGAGAAATATTTATTGCAATTGTATTATCACACATAATATAGGGATTTCCACATCATGCATAACCTTTATATCCTCTAGAGTTTTCTTCATCCACACAAGATGAGTGTAGCAAGATGTTGTTGCAATGTATTTTTGCCTTTATAGTAGATAATGACATGACAACCTGCTTCTTACTTATCCAAGAGACCAATCTATCTCCTAAGAAAAATTCGCCACTACTTATACTTCTTCTATCATCTACACATTTATCCCAATCACAATTTTTATATGCCTTCAAAGTGAAATTCTCACCCTTCTTATACCATAAACAAAAATTTGGAGTTCCTCTCAAATATCTGACAATTTTTTTTACTGCTTGATCATGCGATTGCTTAGAATTAGCCTACTATCTAGAAAGATAACATACAACCTGCATACTATCTGGTCTTGAATCTATCAAATACAATAATCCTTTAATCATAGATTTGTACCTTTTCTGATCAACATCTAGAGACTCATCACCCTTACTCAATTTACAACCAATAGCCATAGGAGTTGCAATTGGTTTACTATTCTACATCCCAAATTTCTTCAATGTCTCTTTGATATATACTTGGTTTGAGAAATGAAATGACATCATCTGATTGTGTAACTTGAAGACCAAGGACAAATGGCAACTCACCTATCATAGACATTTTAAACTCATTTTGCATTTATTTAGCAAAAATCTTAGACACGCCATCATCACCTCCAAAGATGATATCATCAATGAACACAACAACAATCAATAGTTTATCACCTTCAAATTTGAATATAAAATTACTATCTATAGTACCTTTTCTGAAATTCTATTGCAACAAGTACTTATCCAATCTTTCATACCATGCTCTATAAGATTGCTTGAGGATCCATACACTGCCTTTTGCAACTAGAAAACCATATCTGGATCTTCTAACATGTTGAACCCATCTAGTTGTTCAATGTATACCTCTTCTTCAAGTTCTCCATTCTAGAATTACTTAACATTCATCCGATACACCTTGAAGTTCTTGTACAATTAAAATGCAAGAAACCTCCTTATAGATTCCATCCTTGCTATCAATGAAAATATATCCTCAAAGTCTATGCCTTCAACCTATGAATATCCCTTACAGACTAATCCTAACTTATTCCTTGTAACTTTTTCGTCTTCATTCAACTTGTTTTAGAATACCTACTTGGTTCCTATTACTTTCTTATCCACTAGTCTTGTTACTAGTTCCCATGTCTAATTTATTTCTATTTGATTCAATTCTTCTTCCATTTCCTTTATCCAAGTTTCATCCTTATTAACTTCTACATAAGTCATTCGTTCTACTTCATATATGAAACAATAATTAGCTTGATCACTAGTTTATGCAACTCTTCTCCTTGTTTGTACTCCTTTATTCATGTCTCCAATGATCTAGTCTTATAAGTAATTCTTTAGTACATACATTGTTGGAGTCTTGGGTGGTTTCTCAAGTTCTTCTTCTTCTATACTTGTGTCTTCTTTATCTTTCAGATTATTCTTCTTTTCTACAACAACTAGAACAACTTCTATTTATGTCTTAGATTCAAGTGTAGTATCATTTTGGTTTCATTCTTCACTGACTTTGACATTTGTACTCTCTAAAGTCCAGTCCAGTCTCTCGTTAAAGCATTGCGAAGACTTGTTGTTTTTAGAATACCCCCAAAATATTCTTTCATGTACTCTTGCATCAGAACTTTCCTAGATCTTCTTCATCTCTCTTTATGTAGCACTTTCTTCCAAAGATTCTAAAATACTTAACTGTGGGAGGTCTTCCATTCCATAATTCATAGGGTGTCTTTGTGTGATTCACTCTGATCTATACCCTATTAAGAATGTAGACAATAGTATGCACAACCTCTTTCTAGTATACTTTAAGTAGGTTGACATATTTTATCATGGTTCTATCCATTTCAACAGTAGTTCTATTTTTCTTTCAACAACTCCATTCTGCTAAGAAGTCCTCAAAGCAGAAAAATGCTTTCTAATATCATTTTCCTCACAAAATCATTCATTTGAAGTAAAATATCCTCCTCTATCAAACCTCAAGTATTTGATTCTAACATCTATTTTATTCTCAACCATTGAATTTTTTCTCTCGAGGGAGTAACTCATGTCATTCTAGAATAATCATCAATAAGCAACATAAAATATATTTCACTGTTTAGTCCTCTTACCCTTGTAGGTTTGCAAGGGTCTTTATGAATAAGTTCCAATGACTTTGAAGTAGCATACTCTTTATTTTTGAATCTTCTCTTTGTTTGCTTTCACAACTGGCATTCCTTGTACATAGTACTAGTAGGTTTGATAATGCTTGGTAAATCTCTCACAACTTGATTAGAACTAATCTTCACCATATTATAAAAGTTGATATGTCTCATTGTCTTGTTCCATAGCCAACATTCACTGTTATGTGCTGACAAACACTTGCTTCCACTATTATCCTTCACATAGTAAACATTTCTGTTAGTCCTAACACCTTCTACAACTAATCTTTCAAAACATTCTTTTTTTTATTTCACATCCAGACCCATGAAATTAAAGCTTTTAACCTTTACTACACATCCAACTTATAATCAATAGATTATGTCTCAGACCCTTAACATAATATACATCACCAATCTTATGCTTACCATCAATTAAGATAGTTCCTTTGCCATAAAATAGGGGTAACTTCCACACCAACAAATTTTATTGATCCACCATCATATTGTTCAAAAGTAATTAACTTTTCTTTGTCACTTGTCATATGATATTGTTATTGCAAGCATAAAAATATCCATTGAAATACTGAACATTTCTATCATAATTTTCATTTCCATATCCATTCCAATCCATCCTATTTCTGCACTCATTTTCCTTATGTCCAAAGTTATTGTAGTTGTAAAATTGTCCACTTAATGATTGTGATCCAGTTTGACTTCTACAATCACTAGATTTATGTCAAAACTTATTACATGAAAAGTAGTTATCATTAAAAGATGATGAATACTTGGTTTGAGCAGGAGGAGTCCTTCTATCAATATTCTTGTTCCAAAATTGAATGAAACCTAGTTGATATTTGTTAGAATCTATCAATTTATCCTTGACCTTTTCCTTTCCCTTTTCATCTTTGTTGGAAGTCTTAGATATTTCACCTTTCTTAAAGCCAAATCCACCTTTGTCTTTATTCTACTTATGAGCACTTCGCATCACATCAAAAACCTCACTACCACCTTTAAGCTTCAAACATTTGTCAATTTTTTATTTTGCATCCTTTAAATCCTTCTTTAGCTTAGTCACTTCCTCTTCAACTTTGATACATTCTTTGGTTTTCTCATCAATATTTGTCTCATAATCACCAATGAATTTCTTTCCTTCATCAAGTAAGCTTCTCAATTAGGTAATCTTTTCTTCTACTTTCTTTTTCTTTTCTCTGCTTTCATCTAGGTCCACTAGAGATGATCTCAATTATCCTTTCATATCCACAATAACATCAACATCCTACTCATTAGGATCCATATTCCCTTTTCCAAACATATTGTTCAAATCCTAGATCTACCTTAGTGGTTAAACTATATCTTTAGGAACCTTTCTCTAATACCAATTGTTGAACACTATCAAATGCCAAGTGGGGGGATGAATCATCATACACTTAAAACTTGAGAAGATTAAATTTATAACTCAACATACATTCCATTCACCATATTCATGAAAGTAAATAAGATAAACTAAATAAACAACCACATAAGAGCACCGAGATTTTTACTTGAAAAACACAAACTGGGAAAAACCACAATGAAAATTACACTAACAATATGTGTATTATTGTTTACATGGTTTAGACCAAAGGCTAAGGATATCACTACCCCTAAGAGGACTTGTAGACTAAGGCATGCTACCTTAGGGAAAGATACAAAAATAACTTGCACAAACTGAAGATCACTTCATACTTGAACTCAAATACAATAACATCAAAAGATTGAGCTACAAGAATAATGTATCTACCAAAATACTAATTACAATTCACAAATTAAAACACTTTTGAAACAATATTCATCACTCCTTTACTATAAATCTAGACCTTTGTACTGATTCACAATAACTTCACACAACAAACACAACTCGTATATATATTAACATAATGATTATGACCTTTATATATCAATCATATAACCTCAAAAGCATCCATTAGGTTGGCCTAATTATATGTAATGTGTTCATACATAAGCGTCAGCTCCGAAACACTCTCCAATGCAAATACATAAGGAAAAAGAAATGTGTGAAGGATCATACCATGTCGGCACACCTTCCAAATACACCAAAAATTGCTCCCATGCAACCGTATGATACCGCATGGACCAAAAACACATAAATTGGCCTCAAAGGATGAAACCATTAACTCATGCTAATGTAGTGACTCAAACTTGAATCTGGACAACCAAGAAAACCTGCAAATTACCAAAGAAGCAACATAAAACATTAGTAAACCAAAAAAAAAAAACCATCCAAAACACTTCACCAACTCTCAACCAAGGAATGCACCTCATTCCTCCATACCTTTGTATTGCAACTGCATCAACTAGAACTCACACTTAATTAAATTTCAATATAGATCACCTAAACACCTAAAAAAGGAGATATGAAGAGAATGTATATCCACAAACATTGCTCTGAAATTGCACAACCACCCGATACATATCCACCACACACCAGACCAAATTGGATGGCAGACTATTCACTGGAATAGACATACATAATTGAAATATTATACCAGTATACACAAAACACCAAAAAAGTTCTAGAAACACCATTAAACATAATCAATTTGTATCACAAATGTCTATAAATGACTTCCATACAACCACACAACTTTTGAACCAACTTCAACTGCACAACACAAAATTTATTCCAAACCTAGAGAACAATTAGGTATCTCTTTTGAACCAGCAAGTTTGACATTAATGATAACCTGAACTCATATTTACAATAGGAACATCGTTGTATGTGATGATAAGTGATGAAAACATTATAGAAGAGGTAACATTATTTTAGTGAAAACAAGGCATATTAGTTTTGGATCATTGCTCATAGGGCACACATTTTATTTATTATTATTTTTTATGTTTTATGTTATCATAATATAAATTCAAATTGATGATATAACTCTATATTTTTATCCTACCATTGGATCAACTTGAGTGATCAAAGTTTGTAATATGAGATAATCATTAATTGTGAAGGTTTATGGGCTAAGAGTCTGTATGGGTCCAAAATGATTCTTGAATTTGAGATTATTTTGTTTTGGATTAAGGCAAAAACAAGTTTTGAAGGGGCCCTAAAACCCTTTACAAAATGATAATTTGAGTTTATTTTGTTTATGTGCCCTAAAGTTTTTAATTATGTTTAAGGAGGGCTAACAAGTAGTGTATTATTTGGAGAGTTTAAGGAGGTTTTCTTCTACATGTTATTTTACTACATTGTATTTTTTAATGTTCTTGGGTTAAGGATTTTTAGTTATATTATCACATTAAAAATTACAAATAATTAAATAGAAATATGAAAAAATAAATAAAAATTTAAGCACAAAGGCCAATTTATTTACCTCCTATCACATGACATCATTGATAATGAACATATAAAAATAGGAGGTGAAAGTAAAGGGGAAGTCATACTTTCCAATATCACATTTTGGTGAGAGGAAAATGAAAAGCATGACCACACAACCCTCTTTTTTCACAAAATGTGTGTGATCTTGTAATATGGCTCAACGATCATTAAGCCATAGCATAATCATGTATTTCATTAACATGATCATGATATTTATTTAAAAATATTTAAAATATTTTTAGCCACTTTTTGGCCTCTATCTCCATACACAAATTCAAAATTTTAAAAACATGTATATCTCAATACACAAATTCAAAATTTTAAAAACATGTATAAAATTGTCTTGATGTGTCATTGTTCTTTGTGTAAACTACTCTAACATTTAAAGGACATTAAATTTACTCAATTAATAGTGTTGATAGTGAAATATAACCTTCCTTGATATTAGTTAAATTTTAAATAAATAATTTATTCTCTATTTAAATAATTATAATATAGATATACATTGCTTAGTCTCTAAACATTCTTATTAATAATTAAACTTTGATTCACAAATAATAAAATCAAATCACTTATTGACAAAGAGATTTATAATCATTATATCAAAATATACACTTTGACAAATGAATTCATATTTTGATTTTCAAATAAAATTTTACTTTCCATTTTAACTTTTATTGGTCCAATAAATAAGAAACATAAGATACCATAATTGCAACAATAATGTCCTTTCAAAATGGAAATAATTTAATATTTTATGAGTAGGTGGAACATGGAGATATTAATCAATCTAATAATTATATTTTAAAATATTAAAATTGTACATAACCATGAATTGATAGTTATTATACATGTAGTGATTTATAAATAAATCTACTTGCAAAATAGATGAGAGTATATGATTAATCAGTGGAATGGCACTATATGTACTTCCCATTGTACTATATAGATTGAAATATATAAGAAATATACATTTCTAATTCACTTAGATTAAAATTAATTTTATATATTAAAATCTTGAATTAAAGAAAGAACATAAATTGTAACTTCATATAAAACACTTATGGGCCAGTAATATTAAATTTCTATATAAGTAGGTCATTATTCAATATCATGTCCTCTAATATAGTGGACAAAAATGGTGAATCATGATTGAAACCATCCTCGTCATCTAAGTTATCAATGAAAAGTTACACATGAACAACATAAATGGGAGGGAACATCAAGAAATAGACCATTCACATATAGCCTCATTTGTATTAGTGCAAGAAATTGGCTGGAATGTTGAACTAGAGAGTCCATTATTGATAATATGAAGAGTTATAACCTCTAAAGTCTCCTTTGCAACTTATGGGAATATCCCATGATAACTAGAATTGTATGTAGGCAATCTCTAAGGTCAACTACCCCATGTGCCTTTGTTTATACTATGAAGAGCCTTTCATCTATCTTAAAAATCATTTGTGGTAATAAAAAATAGTTTATAATTTTAATTAAGATAAACTCAAGGTTGAGTTTCCTCAAGAAATATAATTTATTTATTACAAAAGAGAACAGTCAAATACACTATCATCTATTCCAAAAATCATTCATATCTTTCTCTTGTGCTAATGAAGGGAATCTTTTACAATTTATTAGAAGAGGTGCATTAGTTTTTGGATCATTTGATAGCTTGAACATTTTTATTTTTTTTATTTTAATGTTTCATCTTGTCATATGACAACTTTGTAGCATAAAATTATAATAAAATTTTCTATAAGTTTGCCACATACAATTTATCATACCACTAAATTAACTTGATAATCAAAGATTCCAATGTGAGCTAATTATCAATTGTGGAGGTTTATGGGTTGAGACTCTTTTTGCCTATGAATTAGTTCTTGAATTTGAGCCCTATTTTATTTTATATGCCCAAAAAAATTTAATTATGTTTGAGGAGAGTTAATAAGAGATTTAGGAATTTGAGAGTTTAGGGGTAAAGCATAAAGTTGTGTCACACTTTTGTAAAGGAAATGACTAATACTATTCAACTTTTTAATTTGAATAAATAGAAAGTGAAATGTATGTTTTGAATTTTGAAATGATGTAAACTAATAAAATGTGTATTTTTTGTCTATTTTATGTTTGTAATTTTTTAAAAATTTAAAAAATTATTTGAATATACTTTCTTATAAAGTAAACACTATAATTTAGTTGTTGATAAAATACTCAAAATTGAAATTACATGAGGCGTCAAACTTTATAAAGTAAATTTGACCTTTTTTTCTTCAATTTTTTTGTGTATATTGATAACTTGAAACTTTAATACAAAAATATATTTTAAACTATTTTTTATGTATACATACTTTTTAATAAATTTGAAAAGTTGTGTGTACTGAAATATAACTCTTTTCATTTGGTGTCACCTTTTTCCATAATTATTTAACTAAATTAGAAAAGAATTATATCATCTTGAATCAAATATAGACTCTTTTCTCTAATTCTTTATTTTTCCAAAAAAATTATATAAATTTAAGTATTTTTCCTTTACAAGATAATCAACCTTATATTTTAGTGTTGATGACCTACTTTCAATAAAAATAAAATATAAAATATAAAAAACTAATTAAAATATTAAAAGATATATTTTGGAAAATTCACTTATAGATTTATAAAAAAAATATTTTTACATATCAAAAGAAAAATTTGTTTATAAGAGTAGGAGTTGTTAAAACATCGAGTTTTAAAAAAAATAAATTATTTTTTGGTAATTTGATCCAAAGTGATATAAAATATGTTAAGATTCCCAGAGATACTAAGAGGGGGGAGGGGGGAGGGGTGAATCAGTATCTAACTGGTTAATTATTTTTCTTAACTTAAAACATGTAAAGCATGTCAATACTGTATACCGGTAAATAGAAAGTAATGCAATAAACAGAGATAACAACAACCACATGAAAAACACACCATAACATAGTAGTTTAACGAGGAAAACTGGTGTGGGAAAAACCTCGGTGGGATTTGTGACCCACAATATTCACTTACTGGCTAGTAAGAGAATATTACTGCTACAATAGGGGCCTGCACATGCAGGAAGGCCAAGTGCCTAGAGCTCACTACTCAATTACAAAATGGGAAGTCCCATTGACTTACAAAATGGATTATATAAATCCAATGTCTTGTACTGCTTCAAAATAGCATCTACTATGCCAAATCCAGTACTGGTTTATAGCTCTGCTTCATACACAAACCCTTAACCTATAATTCGCATAATAGGTCTGCCTTACTTCACCTATTCACTTCCTTCCATCCTTTCTAAAATGTTCTACAATGATCTCTTATATATATGAGTCATTTTACAACTTGTCAAGTTGGCTTACAATGATTTTACAATAATTTACAAAATATATTATATACAAAATTCCTATCGGCTTCTGTGCCGGTATACTTCCTTTCACTACTGGTGGTCTGTGTGCCGGTGTAGAGTCTGACCTTGCTGGTGCCGGTAAATTGTCTTGTCGGTGTCATAGGATTGTAAGGTTGCCATCAATGACAAAACCTTCAATCACCTACAATATCTCATTGGAGTGTGCATTTGCCAACAATCTCCCCCTTTAGCATTGATGGCAACACTCATCAGAAAAATCTAAAAAATCTGCCAAAAAGAATATGTGCTCCCCCTGAGCTAATGAGTCATTTGCTGATTATTTTTCTCATTCCACTACTCCCCCTTTGGCATCAATTACAAAGGTTGTCAAAGTGTCAATTGAGTGTGGTTTCCAGTTTCACCCTTGTAATCGGTTGGTTACAATCTGAAAAAGATCTGCCAAAACCAGATTTAGGCTCTCAATGAACTTTTTGTTGTCTTTTAATGCGGCCTCTGTCCTCTGAATTGTACCGGTGAGGTGTTGCATTTGCTCTGCCGGTATTTTCTGTCCTTGAATCAAAGCATCAGATATTTCTTTTCTTAAGGAGGCTAGGTAGTCCAATTTTGGACTAAGTCTCCATTTTAGATCTTTAGCCTTTCCTTTTATTCTTTCCTTTTCTCTTTCCAACTTTAGAAGTTCCTCCTCAAAACCTGTTATTTTCTGCTCAAAAACTGATAGTGGTTCAGATGAATTAATGAAATTATCAGCTAGTTGATTTATTTCTTCCTGTATCTTGCTGATCTTCCGGTCTATATCTACTGTTAAAAAGTTAGTTTTACATGTATCTCTGTACAAAGTTTTAAATTCCTTCAGTGTACTACATAGTTCCGGTAAAAGAGTGTCAAATTGTCTTGTACACTTCTTTATTTCTTCTTCAAAGAATTTGTGTTTTTCTTTCTCTAGTCTCTCCTTGAATGCTTCCTTTTTTATTTGCTCAACTGTCATAGTGTTGTTAGTAATATACTTAGACAAAGTGTCAAGTTGACCTAAGGAATCTTTATTATCTATATTACACTTAGGTTCTATCATTTTCAAAATTGGAATTGTGTCATCAATTGCTTTGTATGCTTGTGAGCTACACTCTATTATCTTCTTGATAGAATCCAAAAGAACTTCTATCACATTTGTCGGTTTGAATTCTATATTGGAAGAACCAACAATCTGTATCTCGCCGGTGGGAGCAATTTCCTTGCTTATGGTGACCTCTGGTAGGTCAGTTTGTGTTTGCATTTCTTTAAGCAAAGGTTTGGATTGCTCAGCTATTGTCGGTGGTACTGTCTCTGCATGAACCTATTGCTATGAGGGAGCTTGTTGCTCTGCCTATTTCTCAGTGTTGTCACCTGTCGGTTTACTTTCTGTGTTATCTATTGTCGGTGGCTCATTAGCCATGTCTATTTTCCCTATTCAATCCTTGTCTACCACAATATTGACTTTCTGAGTGTCAATGTTCATTGTATATAACACCTCAGAATCAGGATTTGTGTCCTCTTGTGGTATGTCCACATTCTCACTAGCCGGTTGATTGTCAGTGGTAACTACCGGTGGAGTATCTAGAGGTGGTGGGGATAAGTTATCTGTTATTTTTATGCTAGGTGGTCCACCAACCTTACCTTTTCCCTTATCCTTATCTTTTTGGTATACTTTGATGGGTTTAGGGTTTCGATATTCTTCCTGCTTTTCCTTCTCTACAAGGAATATGTCTCATGCATTTGTTGTTTCCTCTGCAACCTCATTCACTCTACCAACCATAAGTGCTACATGCTGGTGTGCAGTTGAAAATATTGACTGGTTAGCCTCAGAGATCAGATCATCTATCTCTTTAGGTGAGTTGATAGGATGAACGACAAGTAGTTTTTCAATTTTTATTTTCTTATCAAGCTCAACAACAGCTTGCCTTCTAGCTTCAAGTCTTTTGTACAGTTCTGTCGATATTTCATCGACAATTTGCATCAGAAATTTCTTGTAAATGTCCAAGTGTAGGATTACACTGCTTTCAACTTTCTCCTTGTCATCAGTTGATAATGAGTCATATAATTTGTTGATGTTTTTCAACTTTCCATCCTCTCTTATTTCATTGAGAAGTTTGCCAATTGGAGCAATGTTTTGTTGAGTCTTCTTCTTAGGGGTTAACTTCTTCTTTGGAGTTAATTTCCTAGCTAAGGGCCTTACTGCCTGTTGTTTCTATCTGGTTCTTCTAGGAGAAGGTGTAGATACTGGTGAAGGTTTCCTTTTTCTCACAACTCTTTTGAATGCAGCTGGTATATCACTTTTCGAAGAATTTCCAACCAATGAAAGGTGAGTTTCCGGTTGAAGTGCTTCTAACTCATATTCAGTAATACCATTTTGTTTAAGTACATCTTCCTTGATAGCTTTTGCTTGCCTGGATCCTCTTCTAACTGTTGCTTCCACCTTCTTAACCCTTTTCTTTGATTGAATTTGGTTTTCACTAGTTTCAGCATTGCCAAATACCTCTTCTTTAGGTTCCTTAGGTGCTTCAAGGAGGGCTTTTGCATATGTTTCTATTATGTGGTCATCAATTTCATACCCCATTTCAGTAACCCAAATTGTTCTTGGGATAACTGCCTCCATCCAAATTTCATCCTTCTTAATAATAAAACAGATTTCATCCTTATACTTGTTTACAATTTCTTGTGACACTCTGACTCTGGTATTCATCCGGGCTTTTAATGCCTGAAAATACTCATTTATATTCTTTTCTCTGTTTTCTCCCATGTTGTTTAGTAAATCTAACAACTGTTTGCCTACCAGTATATCAAAACCAAGATTTTTGTTACCGATACCGGGTACTTGTTTGGTTATGTGTAGCATTAGATAGACAAGTAGGTTTCCAAATCCGAATGTCCCCTTTTTGTCTTTCTTTATCTTTCCCAAGTTGTCAATTAGTTCATCTTTCATCCATTCACACACATCTATTTTTGCATTATCATTAATCATGTCATAAGCACTCTTTATGCATAGGCTAGAGACTGAGTTTAACCTATTTGCATGTGTGGTTTTGTAGCCTAAGATCATACTGATGAATCTGACATTGATATCTGTTACATCATTTACTCTTAAGGATCTCTTATCAGATGTTGCGTGGGTTAAGTTAATCACTAGGTCATTTGAGACCTTCCTTGTTTTATCAGGTCTGTTACTAGTGGAGGGTAACCCTGTCACAGCCTTTACTACTTCTTTAGTGATTTTGTGAACTGAGTCCAACCAAAAGAATACACCATGTACCCTGCTTAGTACTATCCTTATAATATCCTTAGGAAAATCTGGGATACTGAGAATTTCAGTGAAACCTAGGGTTTCTACTATCTTGTGTTCAGGTTTAACATTACCGGATTCGTCACAAATTACTGATTTATACATATTCTTGATTTCCTCATCACCTAATTCCTCTATGTGACAATGTATGTACATTCTAGGGTCTTCAGCAAAAACTACTCCTTTAGGGATTTGAGAAAAAGCACCAACATTATCATCTTTCTTAGCAATTTTAGGAACTAACTGAAATACGGGTCTAGGGCGTTTAATCATTTCGACTACAGTAGGGTTTTCTATGAATTCAGGAATAGATGAAGAAGCCATGATTATAAGTACCTTTATCTTCCTTAGGAATGATTGCTTGCTGAATTGCTTCACTTCTTTGCTCAGAATGCCTTTGCTCAAGAATTTCCGCCCTCTCAAAGGTTTGAATGCTCGGTGAAATGAAAATGGAGCCAAAACACTTGATTTATAATGTTAATTTTGTCAACCACCACATTTAATGCTTGCCGGTTAAGTAATGACTTAACTTATCTGCCGGTATAGAAGTAATTTCAACTTTTCACCATCAACCGAGGGAATAATAGCATGTTTTACATTTGATTTCCAAACCCTCAAAGGAATTTTCTTCAGTTAGATGAAGAGTCTCTTGCTGGTGGAGTGTTACTCTATTCTGTTGGTCGAGGAGTATTCCTATCAACATTTAGTTCTGATTTCCTGATCCATTGTTTTGAGAATTCTTGCTTTACTTCTTCAGCTTTTTCTTTACCTTTCAAACTAGGACCTTTGTTATTTACCGGTGAGGACTTTCTTCTACAAAATTTAGCAATATGTCCAATCTTGTTATAGGTATAACAAGTCACATTATTTTTCTGAATAGCTTTCCCATATCCTATGTCGATTTGTGTTCTGCATTGATTAGATAACTGTCCAAATCTTCCACAAACATAACATCTTACATTCATTCTACAATTTTTTGAATTATGACCAACTTTGTTGCATTTAGAACATTGACCGGTGGGTGTACTGGTATTTTTATAATTTCTAGATCTACATTGATTTTCTCTATGACCATACTTGTTATAGTTAAAGCATTTCCAATTAAATTTGTAAGTAGTAGGTTGTCTTACCGGTTCGCTATGATCCTGTGTGTTTGCAGTGAGCTTTCACCAGCTTCAAAGCCAAGGCCACAAGTGTCACCATTAGGTTTCTGACTCTTCAACAAGTCACCAAGTTCTTCTGAGCTTTTCTTGAATTTTTCTTTGTGCTGATTTGCAGTAACCAGTTCTCTTTCCAAGATTTCTTTCTGTCTCATAAGTTCATTTGAGTCATTCTGTGTATGCATCAAATCTATCTTTAACATATCATATTCATAGCTAAGTCTTGTGTTCTCATTTGATGCATCACTTAGTCTTCTAGTTAGATCTTCTTCATTCTTCTTTCTATCTTCAATTTCTTTGCAAAATCTCATAGTCATATCCTGCATCTCATTCTTTGTTGTCATGTTTTCTTGTTTCAACTTGTTTATCAGATCACTAAGAGTTTCCTTTTCATCATTCTCATTTTTCATCTTTTCACAAAGTTCTCTTCTCTTGTTTCTTGCAATGGTAATATTTTCTTGAAGTGCCTGAATAATATCCTATGCAGCCTTTAGATCATCTTCAAGTTTGATATTTTTTAACTTTTCTGCATCATAGTCTAAGAGAGCTACTTCTAATTGCTTCATCAAGTTTTCCATCTCTACTGGTGTCAAGATCTTCCTCAAATTGTTAGGCTTTTGAAAATAGAGGACCAAGTTCTGATACCAATTATTAGGATTCCCAAAGATACTAAGAGGGGGGGGGGGGGTGAATCAGTATCTAACCGGTTAATTAATTTTCTTAACTTAAAACATGTAAAGCATGTCAATATTGTATACTGGTAAACAAAAAGTAATGCAATAAACAGAGATAACAACAACCACATGAAAAACACACCATAACACAATAGTTTAACGAGGAAACCCGGTGTGGGAAAAACCTCGGTGGGATTTGTGACCCACAATATTCACTTACTGGCTAATAAGAGAATATTACTGCTACAATAGAGGCCTGCACATGCAGGAAGGCCAAGTGCCTAGAGCTCACTGCTCAATTACAAAATGGGAAGTCTCACTGACTTACAAAATGGATTATATAAATCCAATGTCTTGTACTGCTTCAAAATAGCATCTACGAGGCCAGATCCAGTACCGGTTTATAGCTCTGCTTCATACACAAACCCTTAACCTATAGTTCACATAATAGGTTTGCCTTACTTTGCCTATTCACTTCCTTCCATCTTTTCTAGAATGTTCTACAATGATCTCTTATGTATATGAGTCATTTTACAACTTTCCAAGTCAGCTTACAATGATTTTACAATAATTTATAAAATATATCATATACAAAATTCTTGTCGGCTTCTGTGCCGGTATACTTCCTTTCACTGCCGGTGGTTTGTGTGCCGGTGTAGAGTCTAACTTTGCTGGTGCCGGTAAATTGTCTTGCCGGTGTCATAGGATTGTAAGGTTGCCATCAATGACAAAACCTTCAATCACCTACAATATCTCATTGGAGTGTGCATTTGCCAACAAAATATACATTTAGTAGACAATTCTAATTGAAAGCGTTGTGGCTCAAGCTATAATGAATCTCTATAGACCATATGTTTGACTAAAATTAATTTTGAGTTAGAATTACTTTAATTCATTTGTGTCGATAAGTTGTCTTGAAACGTGAAGTTTTATGTTTTTACCCTTAGAAGGTTTCTTCTATATGTTCTTTAATGAACTATAAAGGAGGCTATACTATTCAATACCCCATTTTGTTGAGAGGAAAATGAAAAGCAAGGTCACACACCCCTTATTTTTGTTTTTACTTTTGATAAAAGATATGTTATCATGATATGGGTTAGGGATCATTGAGCTATAACACAATCATGCATCTCTCTAGCATTATTGTGTTATATAGTAAAAAAGATATAATATACATTTTAGTCATTTTTTACCTTCTCCATGCATATACCCAAACTTTAAAATTATGTATAAGATTGTTTGATGTGTCTTTGTTTTTTGTACAAACAATTTATATATAAGAGTATTATATTTGTCTCATTAATAGTGTTGACAATGGAATGAACCGTGGTGTTGGTTAAAAGTTGAATGCATGATTTAGTTCTATCTAAATAATTGTAAACATTGCTCACTTTATAGTAATTAAGTTTTGATTTTGAAATGTTAAATTCATAATTTTTTCTCATGATGTTTACTTTCCATTGTAACTTTTATTGACACTCTCTTTTAGGTGCCTACAATGATGACTTAGCCCTTAAACCAAGTGGTTCTGCATTATTATAATTTTTTGTTAGAAAGCTTTTTTGAAATTTGTCTTTGAGACCTAAATTATATAATACTCACTTTCATTTGACTTAGATATTAGATCTTGTACTTATTTATCAACCAAAGATATATCTAACATCCCCACTCTTGTGGGTTGTTTGCTTATTGTTCTTGTCTCCAAGGAGTCTTTTGACTCTATGATGGTTTTGACCTTGTTGGCTTGTGTGCTATGTCTTTTTTTTGTGGCTTCTTGTTCTATCCGCAGCCTTTGCTGTTAACGACCATTTGAGCATGTGTGCTATAAATGCTGAGTTGGACCTTTATACTTTGGGGAGAGCACCCATGTTTTGCTCCTTCTCTAATAAAAAAATATATCAATGTCATGTTTTGACTTAAATATTTGAATAAAAAAATATTACTTTTATTTAACAAAGTATAACATTTTAATGGAATGATAATTAAATTAAAATAATAATAAGTTAGAGAGTAGCCCCAGTCCTTAAGTTGTACTTGTTAATACACTCAAAGAAGTTAAATATTAAGAAAATGAAAATATTTTTTTAAAATTTTGAGATGAGACATCATTTTTTTAATTAAAAAAAAAAATATATTAATAAAAGAAATAATGTATAATAAAGATAGACTACACCTTAAAGATCAATATAAAATTGACTACATCTGAAACAAAGACTTTACATGCTGGAGCATAACAACAATATGAAACCATGTAAGTGAACAATGTAAGTGCAGTTTTGGCAGAATATATCTAGAAGGTTTGAAAACTGTGATGGTGCGACTGCTACTGGGTGTGGAGTCAGTTCAAGAGGTCATTTCGTTGCCGCATTTGAAGGCTTTTTTTGTGGAGAAGAAATGAATGGGGATGACGCATATTGTGTGATGGTACAGTAACTTCATGTACCTCTCCTCACTCTCCACTGTCTCTTTCAATTGCGTGACGCCTGGAAACCAATTCATTACTTGACTCCACTGCTCATGGAAGTGACGCTCTCAGGATAAATACTGTGGACCGATATACTTATGCAAACGTGAAAACCCCTCTTCTTTTCCTGATTCCACACATTTTCCATTCAAATAGAAAAATCAGATATTACCTGAGAAGGGTTTACCTATCTGGGCATCAATGGGGTTGGTTTGTTTTGAAAGTAATCTTACAATGATGGATAATGATGGATTAAAAAGTGAAGATCTGGTGCAAAATACTCAAATAGGCACTCTCCTCTCCTCTCCTCTCCTCTTTTCTAACCACAGAGAGGGGTATGATGTTGGTTTTGATGGTCGGCTAAATTTATTTATTTAATTTTCCTTGTCTAACACACGTCCAATTGACGCGCAGATTTATTTATTTAATCTTGGAGCGTGTGAGGGATTTGAGCGATTTACAAGAAAAAGAGAAAAGCTTGGGTCCCGGCAGATTTAAGCTTATCATCAGCGGATGGGCGGAATTGCAAAGCTCAGGAGGGATAGCGCCTGCTGCTGACACCTGCCATTTTCTATCGGTGCTATCCATCCTGAGCTTTATAATTTCTTCATGTCTTTCTTCCTGCCCTTCTGCGTAAGGTAAATTCCTTCTCCCTTCTCTTGTCTTGTTTATCAAAGTCTTTTGCAAGCATGAAATTCTGGATTTTGCACCCACCTCAGAAATGCGCTTAGGGTTGGGAGAAGCACTGTTGTTGATAATGAAACTTCCTTTTTCCAAGTTTGGACAGTTTATTCCTAATCAGTCAAACATTAATAGTTGTTTTAATTATGATTCAATTTATCTTCAACATCATCTTCATGGCTTGCTGTAAGGAAAACCAATTTACAACTGTATGTTTGTGGGCAAATTCCCGAGATCTAACAAACACAGAAGCGGGAGTTAATAAGATCTTCCCTTATTTATGGCACAGGAAAATGAAAAATACCTTCAAAATGTAACAGATGAGCACCACTTTCACAAACTAAGAAATCACTCTCTCTTTATCTCCATTAATACTGAATTCTGCTATCATTAACTGTGTAACTGCTTACCTATGGTTGTTTTACACTGAAATGGTGGTAACAAGAATTACGTTGCTCTATCGTTAAAGTAAACAAAAAATGATTTTAGAAATATATAATACCTTATTACCGTTTTGTACTGTTTGTGATCTACCATTGCAATCCACAGAAAGAGTGTTTTATTACCTTGCCAGGAATGCGAGACGCAAATCATAACCTGTTTACAGATGCAAATGTTCTACTGTCCAATGCTAACATTTTAGTAAATAGATAAACCTGTTCGAATGAATGAAGTGGCTCATCTTCGTTGGGCATTCCATGAATTTATACATGTGCTACAAGATTAGGTCAAACAGAAACGCAATGAATTGAGTATATACCCTGTGTGGAAAACCAATGAACAAAATTAGAAAGATTTTTTCTTTTCATTATATTACTGAATAAATATCTGCGCCTGCTTCCATCAAGAGCACATCTGGACGCCATGGTAAATAAGGTAGGCATAATTAATGAAGCTATCAGCCCTACCATGGCGATGAAAAGAGTTGCATTTCTGAAGATACTGAAATGACTTAACTATGAGCTTTTAGGCTAAATAAATATAGATTCCCCAAATCGAACCAGCCATGATCTTTCTCTTCTGTTAGTTATTTGTGGATCCTAAAGTGGGAGGTAACACAGGTAACAGTAGCATATTATTCAGATCAGAATAAATTGTGGTCACAACAATAACATTCAGGCATTGGAGATTTCCACAATCTATAATATCAAGAATGTAGTTTCTGGAGGTAACACAGGTAATACTAACAGTAACATATTATTCAGATCAGAATAAATTGTGGTCACAATAATATTTAAAGAGAAAAGATTTCGATTGTGTTCAAGATTTTTTGAATCTAACATTTCGAATCACACACTTTATGATTCATCATCAGAATAAAGAAAGCCAAAAGAATCATTAAAACTAAAATCATTAAACTGTGCATTGTCTTCATATTGTATGCTCAATTGAATTCTAACTTGGTATAGTATGGTATGGTCAATTGAATTCTAAATTTGCAAGTTTGTGTCAATTCAAGCTGATTTCTGAGTAAAGCTACAGACTTTATAGCCTTTTCAAGCATCTTGTATAGTCTCATCGAGGCTAAAAAATATTATACAGGCAGCCTAGCGCATTTCCCAGCTATTTTTTGCTCAACTTCCAGGGTTACAGATTTCCATCTAACTTGTCTCCTTGTTAGACTGTTGTTGTATCCAAATCTTCTCTCAGTAAGTCATATTGGAATTATCTTTTCAAATCTTTAAATAAGTCATCAAATTTGTATATATGGATGATTAAAACTATAAACGTATATTCTTTCCTCTTTTCTTATTGTTTGAGAAATTATTGATTTGATTTTGATTTTATATTATTTCTTTTATGAAGATTATTATGATTTCTACATGAAGATTTGGAGACTGGTAAAATTTAATTTTGTGTTTGGTTTTGTTGTTTTATGTTGCTTAGTCTGGATAACTGATTGTATTATTTTAGTGATCTGTTTACAATAGTTTGTTTATCATTGACTGTTAGTTGTTTCATTTTTAAAAATTAGATGTCTCTGAGATAGAGTTTAATAGTAGAAAATTTTGTAATAAATTCGGATTATTTTGAAGTTTCTTTGATAAAGTTAGTATTTGTTTTTTAGTACTATTATTTTCATTGCATTCATTATTTTCTTCTAATTAACAATTAAATTTGATTGAAGTAAGTTAAGAAAAACTTGTAGCATTAATCTTGTAAAATTTCTAAATTTTGGATGAAAAAGATACTAGCTCTTAGATTCTATTATTGTATCTTGATTAATGTTAGAAGGATAGGGCTTTAAATAAATTGTCATAGATTTCAAGTTCATATTATTTATTATAAATATAGACATCATTAGTATTTTGATGATTTTTGTAAATTTATTTTATTAGAATTTAGCATATAAACAATAGGAATGTCTAATCTCAAAGAAACCAAAGTCAAGATCTAATGTTTAAATTGTGCAAGGGTAAGATGAGACCAAAAAAAATGTTAAATGAATATGTATGGATACACACCTTATCTTGGTTTCACTAATACATGTATGCAATTGCATTAGACGCTCCCTAATTTAAATAATGAAAGGCGACACAATGCTAATTTGGTAACACAATTCAATTGTACCTATCTTTATAATGTTCAAAGGACACAAATTAAGAATGAGATTAGATAAGGGAACACAAGTTCATAATACAAGTCTATAAACAATGTAGGCCCTCTTGATGTGTTGGACTTGGGTGTTGTCAAAAGTTGGAATAGAAACATGCAAATATACAAGCATATATATAATTGCAAAGGAATTCTAACCAAAAGAGCTAGTATGTACAAAACTTTGTCATGTTGTTCTCCACTTAAGATAGTCAAGTTAGACCAATTCTTTGAAGGAACTTGATAAAGGTGATATTAAATTGCATAAATACTCTTTTCCTTTCTTTTGGGTCAAACCAGGTGAGGCCATAAACTAGGGACCTCATCCCTATCATGAATGCACACCATTAAATTGATTAGTCTAAATCATTGAGCATAGTAGCCCAGGAGGGACACAAGCCCATGAGCACACCAACCCAATGAGGTGAGGGCTTGGAGCACCAAGTCATTGGCATGAACACCAAAAACACCAATGTGAAGGTTCAAACACACAAGCACAATGAAACAACAAGGCATATTACCCGCAATCACAATAGCCCAACAAAGATCTGGACCTTTGTGGCTATAACAATAATGCCATGATTTAGCCATCACACTGTCATTAATGACAATTGCATAGGGATTCTTAATAACAAGGATGATGTGGAACATTAGCTACACATAATTCAATATGTATCATAAGGAGGACTATCATGTATGGATCTATATGGATTTACATAAAGTGACATTGATAATATAAGAAGAGCTATCCTACACAGATGAATGCACATACTTAGTTGTAGATCATGTTGTAGTGGTATTATAAGAAGAGCTATCCTACATGGTTATATACTTGACGTGCCATCAAAACCTATTGATAATGCTTTTGAGGTTTGGATTATAAGAATGACAAGAGTGTACGCAAGCATGTGAAAATTGTCTAAGTTCTAAGTGCAATATTCAAATGTGACAAATAGTTGATTTTGGATGCATAGTAATTTTCACTTATATACTTCAAAGCATCTAAAAATTTGTATCATGGGAGATTTTTTTCTTTAAATAACCTAATGAATTAAACCAATAGAAGGATGAGGCCATTGTAAAAAAATTGATTTTTCTCAATTTATCACTATAACAAACATTCTACCAAAAAGGGGATCAAAATAAAAAAAATTTATTATGGAGTTTTAATAAGTGCAATATTTGATAGAGTGACAATTGAAGCCTACAAGATTATATGCAAAACCTAAGACATTTCAAAGCTAAGGCTTACTAGCAAACAATATTGGCCTACGTATTGATCTACCTCAACATAGTGTATATTATGTGATGTAAGGTTGATGCACTGAAAATATCATATAGCTTGTACTCATTTTTAAATGTAATCTATATTTTAAATTTTTTTATTAACTTATGTTTTAAATAAAATAAAAATGTGCAAAATTCATAGTAAGTATTATTTTCAATTGTTTATGTTCTATGGAAACATAAGGCTCACTACATATATAAAATTTTATTAAAAATCTATTAGTTCATATTTTCACAAAGAATAAAGATTTGCCTATGTAGAATTTTAGATTAAAATAACTAATGATAAATTATGTATAGTATATCATAACTTACAAGTTTATTTTATCAAATATAGAGTCACCCGATAGAAAGTTTATCGTGAAAAGACTCCTTGAATTACATAAGGATACGGATTTTCTACTATTACAAGAACTAAAAGCTATTGAGCTTATTCTTGAAACTACACTTAACTATGTCTGGAAGGATGCCATTAAAATCTGCTCTAATCACCCCAGAGGCAAGGGAGGTGTCAGACTCCTTATCAATCCTAAGTGGTCCAATCTCATTACTAACAAGGGTATCTCCCCATGCAATAGGGCTGTCTGGACCTCCATCAATCTGAAAGGCACTCACTTTGGGATCTGCTCTGTGTATGTTGCTAATGATTATAGAGATAGGACTGCCTTTTGGGATTGGCTTAGATCTCCCCCAGACATCCCCTGGATAATTGCGAGGGATTTCAATATGGTTGAAAATAGCTTTGACAAAACTGGTGGCCTACCCTTTGCATGGAACAATTAGGAAAGAGAGCACTAGTACAGGTTGAAACTGCATAAAGCCCTATTTGATCCATTGGAGGAGCTTGGACATTCCCCCCTCAACCTGTGGCATACCTGGTGTAACTTTCAAAAGGGGGAGAGTAGAATCTACTCTAGGTTGGACTGATTCTACGCTAATAAAGAGAGTTTTTCCTTCTTGCCTGATGCCCAAGGTAGGCCTATTTCTATTTGGCCTATGTCCCTATCCGACCATCACCCTATTATGGCTCTTATTAATGTTAGAAATATTATGACTACCCAGGTCAACAAATCCTATAAATTTATGCTTAACACCTCCCTCCTCAAGGATCAAGATGTTTTGATCGCCCTGCATCTCATCAGACTCCTCAACTATCAGAACAAAGTCCTCCCCTCTCATATTGATAGATGGAACTTTAATGTGAATTCCTGGAAAAAAAACCTACAGACTATAGGGCAAAAAAATGCAAAAGACTTCAGATTTGCTGAAAAAATGCTCATTAGCCAACTCCAGTCCTCAGAGCTCGATATCCAAAACAACTCTAGTTGCGCTCATAAGGCTACTCATGTTGTGCTTGCTAGAGAAGCTCTTAGAAAACACCAACAAGTTAAGATCCGTGGGGCTATGGTGAGGGCTCGCACCCACTGGCTACAATTTGGGGACAAGGGCTCCAAATTCTTCTTTAACCTACTCAAGCACAAACAATCCAATTAAAAGATTGATAGGCTGATTATCGACAATAAAGAAATTATTGACCTCCCTAGTATCAAAGATGCTTTTGAACTATTCTACAAAAACCTGTTCACCTCTGAAGACAATGCCAAGGCTAAGGACATTAGAGACAAGTGCAAAACCATGATCCCCACTAGGATCTCCCCTAAGGACTCCATCCTCCTCAACCAAAGGGTATCTGTTGAGGAAATCACTGCTGCTATCAACTCCCTAAAATCTGACAAAGCACCAGGCCCAGATGGCCTCCCTATTGAATTCTACAAGGCCAATCTAGAATGGATTGCCATTGACCTACATGGTGTTTACTCTGAAGATTTTGACAATGGCACCCTTGGTGCTAACATTAACAAGGGGACCATCAAACTGATACCCAAGGATGGGGATAGGGCCTTAATCAAGAATTGGAGGCCTATCACTCTCCTCAATGTCTCCTACAAAATTTTGGCTAAGGTTATTTCCCTTCGACTTGAAAAGCTCCTCCCTAAATTCATCTGCCCCACCCAAATAGGCTTTATCAAGGGCAGATATATCCTCGAAAACCTCATTACGAGCTGGGAAGCCATGGATTGGGCTAGAGCCTCTAACCAAGACACTGCTATGTTCCTACTGGATTTTGAAAAAGCATATGACCGTGTGGAATGGGACTTTGTCATCATGATGCTACAAGCCTTTGGGTTTCTGGTTAACTTCTGCAAATATGTTAAGGTACTTCTCTAGGATGCCTTGGCTCAAATTGAAGTCAATGGATCCTTATCCCAGAACTTTCAACTTAGTAGATCCATTAGGCTTGCACCCACTCTATTTGTCATTATGTCTCCCCCTGTGTCAAAGGAATTAAGCTCCCTGATGACTCCAACCTCCTCAACATCCAGTTTGTGGATGATACTGCCCTTTTCCTTGAACTTTCACCCCAGAATATTGACAACCTTGTTCAAAATCTTAAAACCTTTGGTATCATGTCTAGAGCTAAAATCTCCCTTGCCAAATCTACTCTCCTTGGTTGGAAAGAGAAACCCCTAGACTGGCTTATTCCCTATGGGTTTCAGTGGGGAGGCCCCAACAAAATTGTCCGGTACCTTGGCATCCCTTTCTCTGTTTCTCCCTCTCTTAAAGAGATGCGGCAATGGATAAAGAATAAGATTGACAAAAAACTGCATAGGTGGGATAATAGATTCCTCTCATTTGTTGGTAGGATCCAAGTCTATCAAAAAATCCTCTCCCCATGTAGTGTCTACTACTCCTCCACCTGGATGTTCAATAACTACCAAATCCTTGATATCTAGAAAGCCATAAGGCAGTACCTTTGGTCTGATGGAAAAGGTGGGAGAAAAATGCATGCGGTTAAGTGGAAATGGTGTCACATGACTAAAAAAATGGGTGGCCTTGGGCTAAAAGATCTCAAGATCCAAGGCATTGCCCTTGCTGCGAAATGGATATTTCATGCCTTAGATGGCATGGGGCCCTGGAAAGTCCTAATTAGAAACAATATTGAGAGACGTATCCCTAAGAATGCCAAGTCTTGGAAAGCCCTTCCCTTGGCTGACCTAGTGGTAGGTCGCTTTTCTATTTCCGTGCAAGGCTCATATGTTTTTAAATCCATTTGGAAGGCCTGAGAGCGTATTAGACATCTTATTGACAACCCTAGTATTAGCAGCAATGGCACTACTCATGGGGAAAGGTCGATTTGGTCGAATCTCTTGCATGCTAGTAAACCTTTAGCCCTCACTCAAGGCTGCTCGGCCAAACTTTGGGCCAAATCTAGCATCAGGATCTTTGAGGACTTATTTGAGAGTGGTGTCCTAATCAGCTAGGAAGAGCTCAGTGCTGCCCACAATCTCTCTCCCTCCCAGAAAAGAACTTACCATATGATAAAGAACACTTGTGTTGCTCTTGCCCTGCCCTCTAGTACTAATTTGGACTCCCACCGATTCCTGACCCTCAAATGGAAAGATGGCTCTCTCCTTCCCAATACCAAATTTCGCGCCATCTATGACCTGATCTCCAATGATGACTCTATTATTAAACATGTTAACATTCTATGGTACTTGGATCTGCCTAACAACTCCTGGTATAAATGCTTTACTCGTCTATGGAAAAGCCCAATTCCCCCTAAAATACAATGCTTTAAATGGTAGATTATTATTGACAGACTCCCATTAAGGAGAAACCCTCTCAGTACTGATATGTGTTCCATTTGCAGATTACCTGAGACCGGCAGACACATTCTTTTTGACTGCTCCTTCGCTAGGGAGGTTTGGTTAATGTTTGGTTTTTGCATTCCTAATCATGTGGATACCCTTAACATTATTTTTGGTTATATTGATGGGCTAAAAAAGGATGCTAATTTATTCTGGTTTATCTTATCTTCTTATATCCTTTGGTTCATTTGGAAGATGCGAAATGAGGACAAGTTTAATGGCAATGGCAGGTGTCTTACTGAGTCTCTTCGTAGACTCACTTTTTTAAAAATTGCCTCGCAAGTCTCCTTCGTTATGAATGTCGAAAGGCATAAGTTCCTCTGGTTCCTACAAGATGGTCATGCAACTATGTTCATACATGAGATGAAGGATGGCTACGAATGGAGGAGGCTCGCGAAAAATCAATCTTCCTTTGAAGAGGCTCTAAAGAAACTACACAAAGAGATCAATAGTGACAGGATGCCCGAGGCTGATCACATTGCCATGCTGACCCAGATCCAGGACTGAAAGAAGGTGGTTTGGATGGAAGGGGCCCAAGGGTGGACCACTTGGATCGATCCTTTCGATCACATGTTGTAGTAGTGCTTAGACTTTCCCTTTTTTCACTGTTCCTTTTTTGATATCGGACTACTCTCTAGTGATGTAACATAGATCCTCGGTGGTTTTGATGGTTGAGGTGTACAACTGATTGTATTTTGTTTATTCTCGATCTTTAATATAAAAAATAAAAAATATAGAGTTAGTAAAGATATATGTGATATACATTAAAGTTTCTTTTTAAATGTGACATTTTAATAAAATATTTTAACTTTTGTAGCTATTTATTTAAATAAAATAATAAAAAACTTAAAAAGTATTTAATGACTTGTATTTATTTGTGGAGCATAGTTATTATAGATAATGTAATTTGATTATACTCATAAATGATAGTAATTGATTTGAAAATAGCGATCAATAGAGATAATGACATTCTTGTATTAAAATTACATAAACTCAAAATCTATCACTCATTATCTCATTTTCTTTATAAACATAATTTATTAACAAAATTTAATCTTTATAAATAATATTTTTTTTAAAATCAATAATTTAAAATTATATCAATTTAAAAATACATAAAAACTAAAATATATTAGAAAACATTAAGACTGTTAAAATAATTATATAAAATTGTTAAAAATACACTATTACACATCTTCAAGTTACAATACTATCAAGATTTTAGCTTCATGAGATCCATACAAAACTTAAGATGAACAAATTTTCATACTTATAACTTGGTCATTGTTCTTTTGTATTTTTGACCTATTACCATTTTGTATTGTTTGATACTTCATAGCACACCAAATGTTTTAAAGATGCCTCAAGTTTTCACGAGTCTCAAATAAAAGGTTAGCCTCTATATGAAAAAATTTAATTTGAAATAGAATTAATTATAACAATATTGACAAGATAGTGTTCCAAATGTTTCTCATTTTCCTTCCATGTCTTCTTTGAATTTTTACAAGGAAATAAAACTTAAAAAAATTCCAATCAACCACATTTTAAAATCTTGTGCACTACTAATGTTGCAAGATAAATAGGATTCATTTGTATATCTTTCTTTTGATAATACTCTCTTTATTTAGGTTTTTCTTGTTTTTATTTTACAATAAATATATTTTTCTTCTTTTAAAATATGTATTATTTTTTAGAGAGATTCGTAAGTAAAGTCAAATGTTACATTATTAATTTCAAATCTTATAAAATTAAGTTTGCGCGACAATAAACATTTAATTTTTTTTTAACATTAGAATGTAGTTCATGGAATACAATATAGATCAACATATCATATTTTATCAACTTTATTTTTTCCTTGACAAATCTCTATTTCAATTATTCTAAATGTTGAATTGTTTTTCAAGTGGTCAATATTCTTATTTTATTATTTATGATTTCATTTGATTAGTCACAATATATATTACAAGTGATGGCATAGACAAGGTGATTTGAGTAAGTTTTTAATCTAATTAAAATTATTATTTTGTTCAATCTTCTATATGAAATTCAACTAATACTCTATTGGTGGCACTAGAAGTTATATGCATTTTTTAACAATATTCTAGACATTAAAGAACACACTATTTTTCATATGTATATTTCATTTAATAGTTCTTTGGTGTTAGCTATTATAGAGAACAAGGCATATAGAAAATCCCCTCTAATGGGATTTGTCCTTCAACCAAAAATAAATCATTTATTATTTTACTATATATTACTTCCTCTTCATAAATTATAAAAAAATTAAAATATAATTTTAAGAAAAGAAATTCTCCTTTCTTACATTTTTACAAATTGAATCTCATAATAAAATATTATAAATTTTACCTTATAAATACTTAAAAAATTAAAAATATTAATAATATTTCATGTCTCCTTTGTAAATAATGCCATACTTTTAAAATAGATTTTTTATAACATTACAAGATATGTTAATGCTTAATTAACACATTTTTATTTATTTTGATTCTTAAATGAAATTTTTTTAAAATAGATTCTTCATATTAAATTATAAGATATGTACAAGTTTTTCATTAGTAAAGTTTTTCATTAATTTTGATGTCTAAATGTTCCAACTAAATAAAATTTAATGGTAAAATCTATATTAAAAGAGTAATGAACTCCTCTAAAATCTTTATACTTTCAAATATTTATGAACAAATTTAATTCATATTTTAAAAAGGTATAACATTCAAATTGGACCAAACCTAGAAGTTTTATAAAATTAAACTAGTTTTGTTTCATAATTTTTAAAACTAATTTCTACTTTTTCAAAATAAAAATCAAACATTGGGCCTTATGTTGCCTTAAATTCACTCATGATTGATATGTATGAGTTGAAAATGGGGTGAAACACGTGTTGCATACATGAGGCCTTCATTTAGACAAATCATTTCTACTTGTGGTAGAAACAAAAGAATGGAAATACCTATAGGACTACTATGAGAAGGCACATCTAAATGTGGTAATGAGATTTTCTTATGGGGGAGTGGTGATCTTTTCTTGGTTGCTCTCTTCATGGGGAAGGATTTTTTGATGATAGATGGGGGATTTAGGTTATGGTGAAGTGATGGTATTATAAGTGTGTTCTCTAGAAAACCTCTATATTAATCCTTGTGTGCATGTTCACATTTTTTTCTCTTGATGCATTAAGTTCTTATTCCAAGTTATCAAGAAAAGTGCTCAAAAGTGATCTATGATTTTGAAAGTTTGTTGTTGTCCTTTGAGCTCGCTTAAAGTGTCATTTAACATATCTTATCTAACAACAGGATACACAAGACTAATATGTTAGGTGTAAGAGAAAGGGAAGAGATGGGTAAATAACCACTTTGAGTGTTAATCTAGATTCCTATCTTGAACTTTCTTTGCATTAATTTAAAAAATATGTAAGAATATAATCTGTAGCAAATTGAATGTATTTTCTAAGTTGATAACTATTGTAGGATGAAGACCCAAATTTTGTAGAACCTTGGAAAGCATGTAGAGAACCGGTTATGGGTGATAGAAGCAAATGTTTGGATTATTTCATTCAGGATGGGATGCTATTCAAGGGAGTTCAGCTATGCATGCGTAAGAGTTCCATGAGAGAGAACCTAATGAAAGAGAAACATAGTGGAGGTTTAGCTGGACACTTTGGCATTGATAAAATAGTTGCATTGGTAAGTGAGCAGTACTTTTGGCCCTAGATTCATAATAATGTTAAGAGATATGTGCAGAGTTGTAGAGTTTGTCAAGTTACAAAAGGTAGTAGTCAGAATGTGGGATTGTATAAACCTTTGACAATACCAGTAAGACCTTGGGAGGATATAAGCATGGATTTTATACTTGTTGGCCATTTGGTGGAATTGATTATGTGTTGCATTGATGTTTTGTCATTGATGCCAACACTAGCTATTTTGGCTGCTTTACTGGCACCCTTCTGGTCTCGGTAGGAGGAGTGGTTTCTGGTTAACTTGGATCTAACATGATTTGGTGGGCTCCAATACAGTCTGGTGATGTAATTGGCTTGTTCATAATACTCATGCTTATGTTTGGTCAGTTGGTTTTGGTCTGGTGATCAGATGCTATCCTGCTTGCTTAGAAGATTGGTTTTGTTGGCAATTGACACTCTATTGGTTGATTTCACTATGTTGTCATTGATGGCAACATGATTTTTGGTTCCGGCTTCATATGGTGTATCGGCAGGCACCTCACACATTCTACACCAACACTGACACCGACACCAACAGGACAGAAAGATTTCTTTGGTCACTGACAATGCAGGCCGACATGGTATAGTAAAGGTTATTGGTATTGGAGGCCGACTTATCTTGGATCTGACATTGACAACTTGTTTTAATATTTTATCATTTGTGATATCTAGCTGACATGTAATATGATATTGTGTATATCTTTGTAAGCTGACATAAGGCATAAATTTGTATATGGTATATAGGGCAGATTGATTAGATCATTTTGAAGATTAAGGATAATGATAGGGATGTAATGTAATGGATATGTAAATGTAATATGATGCAAAATATATCAGAGAGATTATGTATGTGATGAATTTATTGTAAGGGTTATTTTGGTAAAGGGGTTTAGGGTTTCAACCAGAACAGATAGAGATTAAACCAGAACTGTACTCAGGCATAGGCTATGCTATCTTTTGTAGTTCAACACTTCTCCGGGTTGTTGTCTGGAATTTTATGTAGTCAGCGAGGCTCCTATTGTGATTGAGCAGTGTGCTCTAGGTTGTAATCCTTCCTGCAAGTGCAGGCCCATCATATATTGTAATATCTCTTCATATGGACAGTGGATTGATATTGTGGGTCACAAATACCACTATGGTTTTTCCTCATTGAGGTTTTCCATGTATAAATCTATGTGTTATGGTTCTCATTTATGTGTTTGGCTTATTGGTTTCTTTACTTCTTTCAATTATGTTTATATCGGTATACCGGTTGGTGCATGAATATTTTGTTAAGGCTAAAATCTACTATTCTGGTATATCACTAATTCACCCCCCCTCTTAGTGTTATTGGTGTTCAACAATTGGTATCAGAGCCTTGTGCCTCGGAGGAAGTTTAACAACTTGAGGAAGATCCTGAAACCAGAATCATTCAATATGGATTTGGAGAAGCATCTTGAGATGGCACTTGAAGATTATGATGTTGAAAGATTGAAGAACTTAAAGCTACAAGATGAGTTGAATTTTGCTAAGGAATTAATTCTTGTCTTACAAGAGAGGCTATCATCTGTTCAAGCTAGGAGGAAGGAACTTTTACAAAATCAAGATGATGAAGAGAAAAATGCACTTAAGGAACAATGTCAGAAATTGAGTCAGGAGAACATGGTTATGAAGAATGAAATGCAAGTTATAACTATAAGGATGTCTAAGGAGATTGAGGACAGAAAGAAAAAGGAAAAAAATCTTGTTGTATCCCTAAAGAACAAGTTTGAAGAATGTGGTAGGTTGGTTCATGAAAATGATATATTGAGAACTGATTTGGTACAATCCCAGAGCAATGAGCAAGAGATTGAGAGACAAATGATAATACTAAGAGAATATTTAACTGCTACAAGTGAGTACAAAGAAAAATTCAAGATCAACTTAGCATAACTTGATGAGTTATTGAAGAGATAGAGGCAGATTGGAGATTCCAGTGGACTTGGATTTGAGCAAGGACAAAATTCCAGTATTGCTAATGAAGATCAAAACCATAAGGCACCAGTAAGATAATTCAATGCTTATAAATTCAATGGTAGATGTTTTGTTTGCAATACATTTGATCACATGGCTAGGCAATGTAGAAACAAAGCAAATTAGAACTTTGATTCTACTCTCAGTAAATGTTCTAAATGCAATAAAATTGGTCATAAGACAAAATATTGCAGAATGAATATAAAATGATATGCTTGTGGAAAATTTGTACATATGGCTAATCCGTGTAGGTCAAGCAATTTCACTGGTTTTAGCAAAGCAATTCAAAAGAACAATGTTACATGTTATGCATGCAATGAAGTTGGACATATTGCTAAGTTCTATAGAAGTAGCAATCCACCGATTAGTAATGGAGGATCAAATGAAAAAGGAAAAGAGAAGGTTAGTGAAATCCATCATGATCACATTCAGAGATGGGTTAGGAAGGCTAAAGAACAATCATCAAATGGGAATGTCCCAATTACCTATCCGACAAAAGAGGCTGATCCTACACCAGTAATGAGCTCATCCGATAACTAAGGCAAATGCTTTAGGGGTAGGAAAAATTCATGAAGATGTTGCATATGCCCCGGGAAGAGGTTCTGGAAGATGTTCTAGATATTGGAAAGGATTATCTGGCATGGATATATTCTGAGTGAGATCCGGTGTCTTTCAGTGATAGTCATTTATGTCAATGGAAGATTAGGGTTTTTTTGTTGAAGGATAAAAGGTCGAATACACTTCATTGTTAATCACCCTGCATTTAGAGTGATTTTAGAGTGATTAAGAGCAACTAAGTGCGATCAGAGGCTATTCAGAGGCAATTAGATTTCTTCTTGAGCGACTTCACTGATGTCTAGAAGAACTTGTTGAGGGTTTTCACTGAGAGCGATCTAAAGGTATTTTTCTTAAAATATGGAAGCGGGATCATCTTCTGTTCCTATTTTTATTACAAATCTAACTGTAGTGAAGGTTAAGGACCTCCCCAAGCCAATTTTAAAGCGGTATCCACATGTGGCTACCAAGGAAGATTTGGTTGGAGCATTTTATCGCGTTCCAAAGGGAGTGGTGTATGTAGAAGATGTTAGGGCATACATTCACTATCATATAGAGGACTTAGGAACTTCAAAGATCAAGGGGATGTATATGAATGAACTAATGGGAGAATCTGGAAATATTAAACCGACATATCAACACATTGAAGATCTAGGGTTTACAAATATTCTGGATATTCCAGAGTTTGAGGATGAAATAATCAAATATGTACTGAGTAGAGTATATGGGGAATTCATATGGCTGGACAAACCTTATAAAATCACTAAGGAATCCATCTAGGCAATTACTAGTTTGCGATAGGTAAGGCAACATCTGGATAAGAAAGTGTCAAATGACTTCATGAGGTAGATCATCGACGCCACATCTGACAAGAGATCGATGAAAGTGAGCACTATCACCAACACCGACATCAAGTTTGGCAGCATGGTTATAGGATATAAGGTAACTCAGTCTAACCGACTGAATTCTGTTTCCAGTTCATGTATTTTGGCTGCATATAAGATGATGAGAGAAAATGTAAAGTTAGATATTTGTGGTTGGATGCTTGAAGAGTTATTGATCAACTTAGGAAAGATTAAAGGTGAGAACAAGGGCACCTTCTGGTATGGAAATTTGCTAGTCTTCTTGATGTTATACTTTCTTAATGATAAACCCGGTTCTAGTAGGAAGCAATGGGATTTTGACATCCCAATAGGAAGATAGTTAAAACAATTAATTGCTACATTAGGAAGTCAAAGAGATGATAAGATATGGGGTTATTTCAAGGATTTTCAAAAATCTATGAGATCTAGAATAAGAAAACTTGAGCATATAGTAGAGAATACTCTACCGACATATGTTTCATGGTTAAAAAGGATGTGACTCTCATGGAGGCAGTCAAGCCTTGGAATATTTGGATAGAGGAAATGTGATATGAGGTAGATGCATTAATCCTTGATGCCTATGCAAAAATTCTGGTTGATGCAGAAATTGATGAGGCAGAGAAGCCCTATGGAACTGCACAATAGAAGACTCTAGAGGTTGAAATAGAGTTCAATCGGAAGAGAAGGGAAAAACAAGAAGGAAAAGCAAGAAAATTTATAGGAGGTCTCAAAGGACATAAAGGCACTTATTGATGTTGTCTCAGAGAAAGGGAGAAAGAGTAAGGATCCAATAGTTCATATTGAACATGTAACTATATATTCTGAATCAGAGGATAACACACCATTAGCATTGAAGAGGGTTATTAGGAAGAAACCAGAAGAACCTAAGAGAGAAGAAAAGAAGCAACCGATTAGAATGGTCACAATCAAGTTACCGACTTAGAAGAAAGCACCTAAGGCTACACCTACAACTGCATCTGATACTACCAAGAGGAGAAAGAAGAGTGACATTGATTTGGCACTTGAAACTAGTAATGTAACTATCATACCACCTAAAACTTGTGCAGAAATTGTTGATAAAATAATTAAATATGGCATGCTAAAGAATGTTAAGTTTTATTATGACAAATTAGAGGTTGATGAACAGAGAGAGGTAGAGGAAGAAGTCCTGTTATACTTAGATATTTACAAGAAAGTATTAATAGAGATAGAAAATCAAATACCAGCAGACTAAGTGCAGGAAAGGAAACCTTATTTGTCCCTGCTCAAAGAGTTGCACTCTCGTTTGTAAATCCACACACCTTTGTTGAGATGCATTGTAATCATTGAAAAGTTTATCAAACTTTTTCATCAGCTCCACCTTTTCCAAAGCCTCTCTTTTTTAAGTCTCATTTGCCAACTTAGCAACATCAATATTCAACTTTGTAGCCTCTACACTTGATGTGTTAGATTCTTTTTTTATAATAAGCCCTCCCCTCAAATTAGGGTTTAAGTCACTGATGTTAGGCTTTCTAGGTCCTTCCTCTAGTGCATATATTGCCAAGGTTGCATAATCATCCATAAAATCTTATCCTTTTAATGCCAACATTGCTCTCTCCTCTAAATTGCAATGTTGAGCTTTTGATTTCCTCATGATATCAAAAGCCACTACATCTCCTATGTCCTAATCTGGTAAAATTAGGACAACAACCTAAATTATAATCTTCCTGCCCTCATCAGCCATGATTTCCTTAAACTCTTCCATCATTTCATTCTTGACTTCTTCTTAATTTTCTTGATCAAATCTTTTTGGCCTTTGGGCCTTTTTCTCAGTAATTCTTCTTTTGTATTCTTCAATATTCATCTTCCATACTAGTTGTAGAAAGGTTGGGCTCCTCATAATAGTATCATCTTCAAGGAATTTATCACATGCCTATTTTATTGCATCCCTGAAAGCTTTACCTTGAATATTTAAAGGAGTGAGGTCCAACTCCAGATTAGGGGGCAAAAGAGGAACACTGAATTCCATCTCTGCATTTGTTGCTATGAACATATCTTCCTCCATTTGTTCTTCATCTTTCCTTATAGGTGAAAAGGGCATAGGTGATAGTGAAGGACTTCTGTCTGAGTCTTCAAGATCAATGATCTTATTTCCTTGAAAAGGATTGATTTGCATTTTTGGGGAAGGCTCTGTACTCATTATCTTTTTACCCTTTCTCCTTACTAACCTTCTACTGTCATTGCTCTCTCCTCTTCATCACTTGTTTTTTCTCTTTATTTTTTATGAGAAGATTCATGAATAGGTCTCCTTTCTACCATGCCACCCACTCTTTGAGACAAAGGAGGTTGTGAGCTTGAATATTGTTGGCCATGAACTTCTTCAAGTTTGGCCATCTTTTCCTTTAAAATTAGCTTTAATTCATCGAAATTGTTCATAGAAAAGTCAACCTTAGCACAAAATGGGGTAAAATACTTCACTGGATCATAAGTTGGATCCATCTTTTGAATTGTAGTCCATAACTTTCTAAAGATTATCCATTTTTCTTTCCTCCACTCCTGAGTCATGAGATCAATTTCATTTCTAATTATGGCCTCAAGAAAGTTATTCTCATGAGGCACTAGACCTCCTTTTATTATTTTTTTGAAGATATTGTAGAACCTCTAAGGATCACTGTGTCTAGCTATACTTACCCCCAAATGATATGGAGCAAAGAATTTATCAAAATGTTCATATCCTCCTTTCAGAATTACAAAATAAGGGATGATAGTGTAATCTGGGAAAAATGTTCTTTTTCCCCTTCCCTTTAATTCCTTGTCATGAATACACCCTATCTACCACATTACCTCAGCAAAACCCATTCTCAAAGGAACTTTGAAAGGCAGTACATGTGGCTGTCCGGAGAAACCGTAGATTTTGATAACAATACTTATAGGATAAGGGATTAAATCTCCCCAATTGTGCTCAATCCTGACAAGTGGCAACCTCTCTTTGAGTCATACAAAATCATGTAATTCTTTGGGAATCCTTGGCAGGTTTGTCGTCAACCTTTTCCTCAACTTAGAAGAAAAGTTGTTATAAAATCTTACAAAGCTAGCCTCATGTCTATCCCAAGACATATTTGTACTTCAAAGCTGCACTGGAATGTCCTTGTTATCAATTGTCCTTTTTAGTTTCATGGTACCCTCAAAGTAATTTGCATTCCTAAAAAGGAACATATGCATGAGCAAGGAATACTAGAAGAATTTAGCCCTAGCTACTTCATTTTTAATATCCTGTAACCCCTCATGAATCTTTTCTTCAAGGTATGGGGCAAAATCAAAGACCACTATATAATTCAGATGCTGAATTTACATGGCCATGTACATAAAATTAGGTGGTATCACTGTAATTAGATTGAAACTCAATACCTGACACAGAGAGAAAAAGGTAGCCTGAAAGTAGGGAGAAAAAGAACCAATAGGGAATGGCTCCTCCAAGCTTGGGCCAATATGGTATGTTGTGCTCCCTTCTCTAGCCAAATGCATTGGAAGAAAACTACTTCTAATGAATTTCTTCATCTTGTAGTATTCTTCTTTTAGCTCATTCAGGTCTACCTACATCAGGTTTGCAAATGGTTCATATAGGTCAAAAATATCATGGAATTCTTCCCTTTTGATGGTCAGCAAAATCTCTCCTTCATTTACCCTAATAACCCTCAAGACAAGGTCATATTTGTTTGCAATAGCTTAGAGAAGATCAACATCCCTGAAGACACCTGACACCACTAACTTACCCAAATCATACTGCCAGGGATTGGATAGTGGGGAATGCAAGTTCCTCTTTCCATACCATAATTTAAACTTCTCTAATCTGGATATTGGTATACTAACATTTGCCAAGCGGAATGCTTTATCAGTTAACCCTTCTCCCAGTGTTTTTCCACTCACAAATCTTTTCCCTTGTTGTCTATCATTTGTCGAGGGCTTCAATTGGTTCAATAAATCATCAAAAAGATTCCTTTTCATGTAATCAATTTTCCCTGAATGTTTTCATGAGGGAGCCATCTTTTGAACTTGGTTTTTCTAATACAACTTCAAATTGAGAAAGAAAAGACTAGGGCTAACACAAGATTTAAATTACAACAGTAATTTAAGCAAATTTCACTCTTCTCTGTTTAACTTCTAACCATAGAACAGTTGAAATTCTTTTCTTCTAATTTCATGTACAATTTATAATATCAATTATTTCAAGAACAGATGAAGGAGCTTAGACAAACTTACTATTTCGATTACACCAGAAGGATAACAATTCTGTGTTGCAAGGAATCATTTCAATCCTCTTTAGCAGCAAGAATGTCTTCTGGATCGCTATGAAATTCTTTACGAATCAAGAATAACTTTTAAGAGTACTTTTATTACTACCTGGGATGAAACGCCAATGTCTCATCCGCCATTACTACACGCATGAGCAAAATAATGACTCTTAACTTGCATTTGAAAAGTTTAAAACCTGACCGTCCTTCATCTTTCAAGTTGGCAAATCTTACGGACCAAACAATTCAATCTGATAGTTACCATCCAATGTGAAGAGGGTCCATCCTTTGCATGATGGGGCACATCCAACTCATTGCCTATTTCACCACTTTCAATGACCCCACCATCGGCTTTCCTTGGCCCGCCTTGCACATGTGGCATCATCTCGTGATGTTGAGGTCCATAATCTCCTTGCATCTCTTGATCGCGGGATCACGGAAACCATCAGATCTTCTCTCTATTTACTTTCTAGTTGCACTAGTCACTTAACAATGGCCGCTAACTCCCAAGCATTTCTTAGACTAGAATTAAAAAATTACCACTTGATATAAGCACGTGCAAAAACATTCATTTCTAGTAACTCGGGTTTTACCCACTAGGAACCGGTAATATCAAAAATTTGAAAAGTAAAAGCATTGGCTCACCTTTCTCTACTGAGCACACATGACATCATCTCGTAATGCCATGGTCTTTATCATCCTTTCACTTTCAACCATGGGGAAGCGTGAAACATCATATCTATCCTATCTTTATCAATTGGCCAAAATACTTAGGAATTTCAGACTTTAGGAAAATTATGGGTGCATGCACAAACATTGAAATGAGACTGACTATAGGGAATTTTTTTACGCGACTTAGGAAATCATTTCTTAGACTGGTCTAACACAATTTAGCATTTAGAAAATAAAATGGCCCCGCCAATGGTAAACAACCCTCAATCTTAAGTGGGAAAAAGTAATGACGGAACATAAAAGGCTCAAGGTTTTTTCTTTTATATCAAGACTTAATTAGAAATCATAACCCCTAAAACCCTAAACCTTGAAACCTTGATAGAGGGTACAATAAAAGAATAATAACCAAAATTTTGTAAGACTTAATTTTAGGTCCTATCAATGACTCTAGTTGGGGATGATCATTTCACACAAATGAGGCGAGAAACCAGAATCTTTGGTGAAGAAGACCAATTGCAGAGTAGACAAAAAAGAAATTACCTAGACAGGGTAACTTCAATAGAAAAGGAAACTACACTAATATGTACAAAACCTAACTAATCTCATGGATAATAACTACTTTTAAGAAAAGTAGAGCTTCAAGAATTGTCCATGAACAGGCAATTCAAGAGTGTCACTATTTATATCTTGGAGAATATACGAATCTTCTCCCCATTTTCTTTGAATCAAATATGGGCCCAACCAAATGACGTCAAACTTGCCATGTTTTCCCTTGTCTTCTAATATGGCATTCCACATTAGAACCAAATAATTAATTTGAAAGGTTCTTGTAGTTGCTCTTTATTCATATAGATTTTTAACTTGCATTTGTAACTTTGTATTCCTGGTATTGGTTTCTCTTCTAGTTTCATCTAATTCCATTAAAGCCTTAATCCTCAACTGCATATCATCATCTATGTCATTGTCATAAGTTTGGACAAACTTATACATCTCCATCAGGTTATTTTGGGGTAACCTTTCATGCATACCATACACCAAATCAAAAGGTGCACATCCAATTGCTTTCTTAATTGTTACCCTATCTGCCCAAACTGCTAATCTTATCTTTGAATCCCAAGCCTTCTTATTTTTCTCTAGGATTATTTTGATGATCTTCATCAAACTTTTATTACTTGATTCAGCTTGCCCATTTCCTTGTGGGTGGTAAGGTGATGAATATGAGATTTGGATACCATATTTGTTGTAGAAGTTTTCATATTCCTTTGACCTAAAACTCATGGCATTATCAGAGACTATCCTCTTTGGACATCCAAATCTATTCAATATATTATATGTGAGAAAATCAATTACCACCTTACTTGTTGCTTTTCTAGTAGGTATGGCTTCAACCCACTTAGTGAAATAATGAGTGGCCACTAAAATCCAAGAATGGTCACTACTAGATTTGCATGCTATCTCTCCAATGAAATCTATACCCCATTGTTGGAATGGAGACTGCACATTTATAGGTCTTAATGGCAGATTTCCTGAAAATTTTCATTTTGCCTGAAAAATCTTTGGCATGGATCACATTTCTTGACTAGTTGATGTGCATACTTAAAAATTGTTGGCCACCAAAACCCAACCCTTAATATCTTGTGTGCAGTTATCATGGCTATATAATGCCCTCCACAAACTCCACTATGCAATTGAGACAAAAACTTCTGAGCTTGATCCTGGTCAACACATTTTAGCATGAAACCATCACTGTTCCTCCACCAAAGTTTCCCATTAATAATGGCATATTTGACAACATGTAATTTTAATGTCCTCCTTTTATTATCACTCATGTCTTCAGGATATTTCATCCTCTATAAATAGTATATGATATCATCGTACCATTTACAACCATCCATATCACAGATATAAGATCTGTGTTCTTCTTCCACAATATTTATTTGATTGGAATCCAAATTACTCTGGGCCATTAGTTTTGCCAATCCTTGTCCTCTCACTAACTTAGTGATTTGTATATCAATGTTAAATTCTTGGATCCTATTGATCCATTTGCATCTTCTTCCAGACACTTCCCGTTGTGTGAAAATATCTTTAATTGCAACACTAGGCACATATGCAACCATTGTTGCTCCCATCAAGTAACTCCTAAAAGCTTTAACCGCCTTCACTAGTGCATAGGCATGCTTCTCATTTAAATCATACTTCAGCTCTGCAGATTGCAAGGATTTACTAAAAAATGCTATAGGTTGTTCAAAACCTTCTGAGTTATTTTGCAACAATACAACAACAACAGTGTGAAAAGATGCGAACAAAAAAATTTGCATAGGTTTGCCATAATCAAGTGTCTTTAGAACATGTGCATTTTTAATATCTTGTTTGATCTCCTAGAATGCCTTGACTGGCTCCTTGTCCAATTCTATCTTTGCACCTTTCTTCAACATCTTGGATATAGGTCTACTAATTTCAGCGAAATTTGTGACAAACCTTCTTATAAAATTAATCTTCCCAAAGAAAGATTGGATACCTTTCACTGTTTTGGGTTGAGGGACCTTGTCAATTGCTACTACCCTCTCCAGGTCAATTATTACACCATCTTTTGAAATGATGTGACCCAACAACTTGTTAGGAACCAGAAGGACAACTAATAGGGGGAGGGGGGTGAATCAATTGTTAATTAATTTCATCCCAATTATAACTTAATCCAACTTAATACTTAATATCAGTAAACCAAACTTAATGTCGGTTAACAGATTAGTAGTTAATATCAATACCAACAAAACTTAATGCATGAAACAAAAAGAGAAACAAAATGCACAACACATAACACAAATATTTTTGACATGGAAACCCTGTAAGGGGAAAAACCACGGTGGGAAACCTTGCCCACAATTAGATAATACAAATGCAGATAGTATGTGTATACAAATGGGGTTTGCACATGAAGAAAGGCCAACCGCCTAGAGCACATTACTCAAATGGGAGTCACAATGACCACAGTAGGATGGTTAAATCCTATAATAATGTACTGCTTCAAAGTACATCTATAATGTTGGATTCAGTACTGGTTTAAGTTCTGATAAACACCTTCAAACCTCCCTTTAACTTTCAAATGACGTCTTCTTGATTCGCTCTATGATTTGCTCATATGATCTTCAAAATTCACACATACCAGGATCATACCACACTTCCACACTTCATCTCACAAACGAGATCTTAGATTTATACAAAACCTAAGACCAAATGTGTAGGTCGGCTCACTAAGAATATTACAATTAAATCAATTAAAAATAATTCTTGATGTGATACAACATCAGTTCTAAGAGATTTCCATTACAATTAAATCAATTACAAATAATTCTTGATGTGATACAACATTAGTTCTAAGAGATTTCCACAATCCATCATATAATCAAGAGAGCATTTCTGGATTCGATTGTGTGAAAGATTTTTGCATCAACGTTTCGGATCACACTCCATGATCCATCATTAGGATGAAGAGAGTCAAATGATGGATCACGGAGTGTGATCCGAAACGTTGATGCAAAAATCTTTCACACAATCGAATCCATAAATGCTCTCTTGATTGGTGATACAACATGTCAGCTCAATACAATTACAATAATATACAATCAATAAATCATCTCCATAATGTGTCATGTTGATCTGGAATAGATAACATATATCGGTCCATAACCTAGACCTATTTGCCGATAACATCAAATATGTCAACCCAATTAGACCAATAACCAAAACACCAAAACCAAGTCTTCGACATAATCAAGTGATTTCCAGATGATAACAAGTTATCATCAGTGCCGGTGAGCCATATAACCTGTCGATGAGCATATACCGGTGATTGTGCATAAATCACTGACCTTGCTAGTGAACACAATGTGTCGATTCAACAGTAAACCAATATAACCATAGTGCCAAATCAACAATGTAGATCTCCAGAAGGATAAGTGTTGACATAAATGACAAAACCAATGCAACACATCTATAATACCAACAATCTCCCCCATTGGCATTGATGGAAACACTAGATGGAAAAACATCTAAGTGCCAAAATAGAATGCCAAAAACCAAAAACCAACAATCTCCAGAATAGATCAATACCAAAAATCAAAACCAAGATACATGGACTATATATCTCTCCCCCAATGAATAATGTTTTTCCATAGATATCTCTCCCCTTTTGACATCAAATGTCAAAGTAGTTAAGAATAAATACCAGAAAATTCAACCAACTACTCCCTCTGAGAAGTATCTTTCCTCCATCAAGGCCGAAAAAAGATTTCTCTATTAGTTTCTGTCGGTTTTATGCCAATATTCAATCATCTAAGTCTTTGTCGGTGAGGGTATTACCCCAAGCTTCTCTCTGAGACATTCAAAGGTTTCTTTAGGAAAAGGCTTGGTAAAGATATCTTCAATCTAATCTTTAGTATTCACATAAACCAATCTTACTTCTTTTGCTTCAACATTCTCTTTCAGAAAATTATACTTGATAGAAATATGTTTAGTCTTAGAGTGAAATACCGAATTATTTGATATATCAATTGCTACTGAATTATCACAATAAATTATTATTGGTTCTTTGCATTTTACCTTTATGTCCTTCAACATTTGCTTAATCCATAATACCTGAGTACAATTAGTTGCTGCTACAACATATTCTAATTCTGCTGTTGATAATGATGTACAACTCTGCTTCTTGCTTATCCATGAAATCAATCTTCCACCAAGAAAGAATGCATCGCCAGTGGTACTCTTTTTGTCATCTACATCTCTTGCCCAATTTTCATCGATGTATGCACATAAATCAAAAGTTTCATCTTTAGGTTACCATAAACCATGATTTGTTGTGCCTTGTAGATACCAGAAAATCCTTTTTACTGCTGATTCATGATTTTCTTTAGGATTACTCTGAAACCTTGAAACAATACACATTGCATTCATTATATCAGGTTTGGTTTGTGTCAAATACAGTAAACCTCCAATCATAGATTTATATCTTGTCAGATTAACAGGAGCTAAATCATCCTTCAATGTCAATTTATGAGTTGTAGTCATAGGAGTACTTACCTGTTTAGAGTTTCCATACCAAATTTCTTCAATAGTTCCTTCAAGTATTTTGTTTGGCATATGAATATACCTTTATCAGTTTGTGAAATCTGCAATCCTAATAATAATTTTATCTCCCCAATCATAGACATTTCAAATTCTTCCTACATGTTGTTAGCAAAGTCCTTACACAATCCATCTTCTCCTCCAAAAATGATATCATCAACAAAGACTTCAATAACCAAGATGTTATCATTAGTCACTTTGTAATATAAGTTTTTGTCAACATTACCTTTAGTGTAACCAATCTTCAAAAGATATTTGTCCAATCTAGCATACCAAGCTCTAGGAGCTTGCTTCAATCCATACAAATCTTTCCTTAATCTGCAAACCATATCTTTACAATTTGTCAATGAAAATCCATCAGGTTGTTCAATGTAAACTTCCTCTTCAAGATCACTATTTAGAAATGTATATTTTACATCCATCTGATATAATTTATAGTTCTTATGAGCTGCAAATGCAGAAATAATCTAATTGCCTCAATTCTAGCTACCGGCGCAAAGGTTTCATTATAATCAATTCCCTCTTTCTGTGAATATCCTTTACAAACTAATCTTGTTTTTTTCTTGATTACCTTACCGTCTTCATTAATTTTATTTCTAAATACCCATTTAGTTCTAATTACATTTTTGTCTTTAGGCCTGGGAACTAATGTCCATGTATTGTTCTTTTTAATTTGTTCTAATTCATCTTCCATTGCTTTTATCCAATGTTCATCTTGACATGCTTCAATAACAAATGTTGGTTCAATTTGATAAATTAAGCATACCTCTTCATTTGCTAGTCTTCCTCTTGTCATAACACCTTGATACTTATTCCCAATTATCTAATTTTTTGAGTGATTCAGTCTCACATACCTGGGTTTATTCACACCCTGTTGTTCTTCAGTCACTGTGGAATTATCTGATGATGCTGGTATGATTGGATCCACATTCTATACCGATGCAATCTGTATTGGTTCATTTATAATCATTTCATCTGCCAGTTTAGAATCTACAGACCTTGAATTTCCTCTAAAGTGTTCATCTATCTTCACATTAGCACTTTCAATGATATTCTGCAATCTTTTATGAAAACATCTATATGCCTTTCTCTTAGATGAATAACCAAGAAATATTCCTTCATCACTTCTAGGATCAAATTTACCAACATAGTCATCTCTCCTAATATAGCATTTGCTTCCAAATATTCTGAAGTATTTAAGAGTGGGAGTATTGCCAAACCATATTTCATCAGGGGTCTTACCGGTTTCATCTTTGATGTGAACTCTGTTGAAAGTGTAAACCGTTGTATTGACAACTTCTCTCCAGTACACATGAGTAGATTTGCTTCCAATATCATGCTTCTAGCTGCTTCCAGAATATTTTTGTTCTTCCTTTCCATAATTTCATTTTGTTGAGGTGTCCAGGGTGCTGATAGTTGTCTTTCGATTCCATTTACTTCACAGAATGTATTAAATTCCTTAGATATAAATTCTCCTCCTTGATCAGATCTCAAACATTTGATTTTCTTACTAGTTTCATTCTCTACCATTGCCTTGTATAACTTGAATTTTCCAAAAGCCTCTGATTTCTCCCTGAGAAAAGTAACCCAACACATTCTTGAATAATCATCAATAATTAGCATAAAATATATCTCTCCCTGTAGACTTCTTGTTCTTGCCAGACCACACAAGTTAGTATGAATTAAATCAAGAACATTATTGGATTTCTCAAAAATACTCTTAAAGGTTGTTCTAAGTTTCTTTCCCATTTGACATTCCTTACATACTGGATTATGAGGTTTCACAATCTTAGGTAAATCCCTTACTGGCTTAGTTGAACTGATCTTTACAATGCAATCATAATTTACATGACAGAGTCTCTTATGCCATAACAAACTTTCATCAATATGTGCAATCAAACATGTTTTATCACTGTTATTCAAATGAAAGATATTACCTTTAGTCTGATTACTGGTTGCAATCTCCAATCTAGTTTTGTTCATGATTTTGCATTTTCCATTCTTGAATTGTAAGTAAAATTGTTTTTCAACTAATTGACCAACACTCAAAAGATTATTCTTCAAACCTTCAACATAATAAACATTGTCAGTATTGTGCTTACCATCCAAAGATATAGTACCTTTTCCTTTGATTAAATAAGCTTTATCATCTCCAAGTCTTATTAGACCTCCATTATATTCCTAAAAAGATGAGAATTTACTTTTATCACTAGTCATATGATGTGAACATCCACTATCAATGATCCATTCATCTTTTTCCTCAATTTTAGCTGCTAGGGTCTGCTCTACTAGTGGGACAGTAGGTGTTGGTTTATCTTCTTTTATTGCAACAAATTCCCATCCATTGTTTATCAGTTATTCATCAGAATAATCTATAACTCCTTCATCAACATAGTAACATGATTTATCTCTGTTTTTCTTAAATATGTATCTTTGATATTCAGGGTTAGGCTTATATGTTATTTTAGCATCCTCTCTCAATCTTGCATGCCTATCAGGACATCTAGATGCTATGTGACCAACTTTATTGCAATTAAAACATTTAAATGATGCTTTACCTTCATACTTACTTCCAACTGGACCTTTAGGCATCTTCCTTGCAAATAGTGCTTCAAGTTCTTCATTTTCCCTCCTAAATCTTCAAGTTCTTTTGCATAAAGTGCTTTCCAATCAGATTTGTCAGATGATGATGATGATGATGCTATAGATTATGATTATTTGAAGGCTAAATCAATCTTAACTATAGCAACAGGACCAAATTCCTCAAGCTCAAATGCTGAAAGTTTCCCAATCAAGGTATCTCTAGATACTGATGTATTAGGCATTGCTCTCAACTCATTAATAGTAATTACTTTCATTTTGTAAGCCGATGGAAAAGCTCTTAAAATTTTAGAAACAATTTCATCTTCACTTAAGGATCCTCCACAACATTGTATTCCTAAAATAATTTTATTAGCTCTTTCCATAAAAGCAGGAATTCTTTCATCTTCTTTCATTTTCTAATTTTCATACCTGACCCGGTAACATTCTAGTTTTGCAATTTTGACAGTGGTATCTCCTTCATTAAATGTTTCCAATTTATCCCAAATAGCTTTAGCAATAGATTGGTATGATAATCTCATGACTTTTCGATCTAATAATGCACTCAGAAGTGCTTCTCTTGCTTTGCAATCATTTTCTTGATCTTTACCCAAAGTTGGTGGATTAGGTCGATTCGAAGTAGGACCAACATAGCCATTCTTTGTAACTTCCCATATGTCTCTTCCAATGCAATTCAGATGTGTCTCCATTCTGATCTTCCATATACCATAGTTAGTTCCATCAAGTTTAGGACTATTCTTCCTAAAAATGTTTGTTGCCATAGGATCTCCTCAAGCTATTAGACTTCTGCAAAAAGAGGACTTAGCTCTGATACCAATTGTTAGGAACTGGAAGGACAACTGAGAGGGGGGGGGGGGGGGTGAATCAGTTGTCAATGAGTTTCATCCCAATTATAACTTAATCCAACTTAATACTTAATATTAGTAAACCAAATTTAATGTCGGTTAACAAATTAGCAGTTAATATCAATACCGATGAAACTCAATGCATGAAACAGAAAGAGAAACAACATCCACAACACATAACACATATATTTTTGATGTGGAAACACTGTAAGGGGAAAAACCACGATGGGAAACCTTACCCACAATCAGATAATACTACTATAGATAATATGTGTATACAAATGGGGTTTGCACATGCAGAAAGGCCAACTGCCTATAGCACACTGCTCAAATGGGAGTCGTAATGACTATAGTAGGATGGTTAAATCCTAAAAATGTACTACTTCAAAGTGCATTTGCAATGCTAGATTCAGTACTAGTTTAAGCTTTGATAAACACCTTCAAACCTCCCTTTAACGTTCAAATGATGTCTGCTTGATTCGCTCTATGATCTTCTCATATGATCTTTAATATTTGCACATATCAGGATCATACCACACTACCACACTTCATCCCACAAATGAGATCTTACATTTATACAAAACCTAAGACCAAATATGTAGGTCGACTCCCTAAGAATATTACAATTAAATCAATTACAAATAAGTCATGATGTGATACAACATATCAGCTCAATACAATTACAACAATATCCAATCAATAAATCATCTCCATAATGTGTTATGCTGATCTGGAATAGATAACATATACCAGTCCATAACCTAGACCTATCTGCCGGTAACAACAAATATGTCAACTTGGTTAGACCAATAACCAAAACACCAAAACTACGTATCCAAACCATGTCTTCAACATAATCAAGTGATTTCCAAATGATAACAAGTTATCATTAGTGTTGGTGAACCATATAACCTGTCGAAGAGCATATACTGGTGACTGTGCATAAGTTATTGACCTTATCGGTGAACACAATGTATCGGTTCAATAGTAAACCAATATAACCATAGTGCCAAATCAACAATGTAAATCTCCAAAAGGATAAGTGTTGACATCAATGACAAAACCAATGCAACACATCCATAATACCAACACAACTTACCTTCAATTACCCCAAAAACACACTTTTTTGTGTTTAAAGATATCCCATATTCAACAGCCCTATCAAGATTTTTTTCAAGGTGACCACAGTGATCACTTTCCTTCTTGGAGTAAGCTATTAAATCATCCTGATGTACCACTAAGAACACATTTATAATGTTAGAAAATGCGACATCCATGGCTCTTTGAAATGTTGCTCCTACATTTGTTAAACCAAAAGGCATTCTTATATAAACATAGGTTCCCCAAGGTATAGTGAATGGTGTTTTTTACTATTATGATTCTTTGACAATTAATTGGTTTTAACCCAAAAATCCATCCATCATAGATAAGAGCTCAGACCCTGTTATCCTTTTTAGCATTTCTTCCATATTGGGCAATGGACAATTCTTTTAATGAGGATATATTCAAATTCCTGAAATCAACACACAATGTTATATCTTCATTCTTTTTTCTTACGGGTACCAAATTAGACACCCATGATGAATGTTTGATAGGTTTTATAATCCTAGCATCTCTTAACTTGATGAGCTCCTCTTGCATTTTAGGTGCTAATGTTGGATTAATAGGCCTCTACTTCTGTCTAAAGGGCTTAGCATTTTCCTTCAAAGGAATCTCATGTTGAAATAAATCTTCTCTATAAGCCTTTAGGTCATCATATGACCAAGCAAAAACATGCTTATATTTTCTCAATAAATCAATCAACATTTTCCTAACCCTAGGTGACATCTTCTTTCCAATATACACCTTCCTTGGGGCTCCTTCTATCCCAAGGTTAACCTCTTCTAAATCCTTAGGGTGTGGGGCAGTAGTAACAACCTTGGCCTTGTCCTGACTATCAAACACCCTCTCTAAGACAACTAGACCTTTGGGAATTTTGTTTGTCTTCAATTGAATCACTTCCTTCCCAAAGATTGTTTCTCTATCATCCACTGTTTGTACAAAGGCATATAAATCAATCTCCTGATTTTCATATTCATCTATACAAGTAGAAACCTTAAAATATCATCATCATCATTAAAAACTTGCCAGCTTTCAATGTTGTCAGGGACTGAAGGCCTCGTTTGAATCTCAATTTTTGAGATTCCAACAAAAGTGATATCCTCTGGTGGCCTTATAGATATGTTTTCCAAGAGATTTGCCATTCTGTTATGGCTTCTCTCCTTCCATTCAATACCAAATGCATCAAAATTCTCAATTTGATCCCATACAACATTTCTATACTACTTTAACCTTTTATTTTTTTATGCATATTTAGATTTGATTTGGGATATGACTAACTTAGAATCTCCAACAACTTTGAGATTCTTTATCCCATGTTTTTCAGATAGTCTCAACCCAAGTAGCAATGCTTCATACTTTGCCACATTGTTTGTACATACAAAGGCCAGAGTAAATGAAAATTTAAAAGTTTCTCCATGGGGTGATATGAATAACACACCTGCACCCAAGCCCTATTTAGAACTGGCTCCATCAAAATACATAGTCCACAAATTATCATCACTTGTTGATTTTTCTACTTCTTCATCCAATAGTGCAGGTTGTTCCTTTTTCTTCTATGGAGAATCTTCAACTCTAAACACATTTATTCTTGTGTCTACAAAACAAGTCATATCTTCATCAGATTTTGCCGCATGCACCATCATATATGGTGCCCTGGACTCTATTTTAACCTTTACATTTTTACCATCCATGCAAAAGGTAGCATAAGACAGGTCGAACTACAAACTTCCACCCGTAGAGGCACTCCACTTTCTCGACAATAACATCCCATAATGTGGTGGGAGGTCTACAACTAGGACACTCATGGTTAATTCTTTCTCAGGAAAAGCAACAAGTTTATAAGGTAGTGCCTTTATAGTACCTATCACAGGCACTTCTCTTGAATCCATATCACAACATTTTCCTCAAGGAGTATCTACTTTTAAACCCATGGATTGCATTATTCTTACTAGCATGACATTGTTTGAAGCCCTAGAATAGATCATACAATTCTTCAGAACTCCTCCATTTATAATAACACTCAGAAAGAAAGGATCTACGTTATCAGGGCTCTCACCTACTGTGTCTTCAAGATAAATTTGGGGAATCTGAGAAACCTTTCCCTCTAACTCTTTATCCTTTTTCTCATTTTTAATCATTCATTCCTTTACATTATGAGACACATTCTCATTTTCAATTTCAGCATAATGAGAAACACCCTTGACCCAGGCCATGGCTTTCTCTCTATGATCCTCAATTATTAGCATTTCTTGCAAAGGAACTTTAACTATAATCTAAGAAAGCAGCTGAAGCATATCCACAGGTGTGTAATTTGGCAATTCAAGAGACATACCTGATTGTTCTTCATGTTTCTTTGGTTTGTTGCCTCCAATATTTTGTGTTTTCTTCAAGTGTTCTTCAGCAAGCGAAGAAGATTTTTCAACCGCCTTTGCCTGCACTGTAGATGAAGAAATTTTCTCATTAGGTTTTACAACCTCAACTTTCTTAGCCCACTCCTTTCTCTTGACCTCCTTAGTTTTGATTGCATCCTTTCCTGACTTATCCTCCTTGACCTCTTTGCCTTTATTTTTTAATTCTTTGACAAATAAACTAGAAGGCTTGCCCTGATCTTCACCCATAGTTTTGTTTCTCAATTGATAATTAGTTTTTACCTAAGCTATCATATTAGATGTTATTTTGACAATTTGTTCATTTGAGGGTCTTCTCAAGGGCACAAAACTCTCACCTTGTTCAACATTACACATTTGGTTATCAACAGATAACTCTTCATCAAAAAAACTTGCTAATGATATGATTCATTTATTTGTCTTTGATGATCTATATCAAAGTCCTAGGTTTCAATGTCAGGAGAATATTCTGCTTCTCCAAGATAAGAAGTAATCATGAGACAATCAAAATTATCACATTCAAAAGGTTCTTCCTATTCTTCATGTAGCTCATCCTTGGTAGAAATAAATTGTGCTACAACACAATATTCAGGTGAATGGGGTGATTGACAAGTAACACACCAAGGTGTGTCCTCCACCATATTTACTGTGTGTTTCTGCAATGGGTCAGGAGTTTGTTGTTCTTGTTTTCCCTTTTGTTGCTGAAAAGGTTTTCCATCCTTCCAATTTGTGTTGTAAGGATAATCCTGCAATCTTGGTGGTCTATTAAATTTATTAAACTCTGGCTTTTTTGGTACAGGACCCTTGTCATTTTTTTCCATAGTTAATTTCAGATCCTTCAAGGTATTAAGTACCTTATCCCATCTATCTTCCTCTTTAGATTTTTTCCCTAAAGATTTTTCAACTTTGTCTTTGACACTCTTAGAAAATCTAGGATCCTCTCTCCTTCCAAGCTTACCTAAAGCTCTTCTATTTCCCTCAACATTGATAGCTATCATAAATGCATCTCTTAGAGTTTGAGGATCTTTATCTCTAAGGATATATGCCATTTTTGCATCAAATAAATTCATATATATGGTTAGACAAACATTATCATCCAACCTTAAAACTTGAAACAACTTATGCATAGCCTTTTGAAACTTGATATTGAAATCAGCCACATCCTCATTTAATGACTTCTTAATGTTATTGAACTCATTTAACATGAAGCTGGGATTCATTTTATCACCATACTTCTCTTTCAAAAATCTCTCAAATTCTTCCCATGAGTTGATACTTGCAGTTGGCAATCCTCTATACCAATCCCTAGCATCCTTTATCAAAGATTGCACAAATAATTTCATAACAACATCCTCATGCTCCACCTCATAGTCATTTAACTTATCAGTAAATGCCCTCAGATGTTCCTCACCAGTAATAGCATTATTTCTTGCAAACTTACTGAATTTATCCCTAAGTCATTTGGGATTTCATTAGGATATCCTAGGATCCCATCAAACTGCAACTGCCTATATCTTTCTAGATGAATAGATCTTCTTTGAAATTGCTCAATTACAGCTCGTCCTGCAACATTTGTTATGGTATTAGCTACAATAGCATCTATTGTAGTGCTAACCCCAACAACAGTATTAAAATATTTAGAAAGTTGGGGTTGACTACTATTTTGAGTAGTCGCCTGGCTTCTCTGCCCAATAATTGGAATTTTGGTGTTCTAAGTATTCTAAACATTTTGGGATGGAGTATTCGCACTGACATTTGGTATTGCTGTAGAAATTAAACCAGAAATAGCTTTAGTTTTGGATGGGCCAACAATGAATGAAGCACTATTTAATGTTGACAACTTATGGAAATCAATTTTCCTTTTCATCTTTGCATTTGAGGCTTCCATTTCAACTCTCTTCAACTCTTTCACAAAAGTTTAATTTTCTATTCTAGCTGTTTCTAGCTCAATGTCAACTTGGGATAAATTTCAACTTAGATCTAGGATAGCTGAAGATTTTTTATCATCTATCTTAAAACCAGATACCTTTTGTTTTCCTTTATCTAGATCTAATTTAGGAATCCAAACACTTGGCTGACTAAGATCTGTTGGCAATATGAAGGATTTTATAATGTGTTGCATTGATGTTTTGTCATTGATGTCAACACTAGTTGTTATGATTGGTTACCGATAGACAGATTCTAGTTACCGGTAAAAGGACTTGTGTTATCGATAGAAGGGTCTATCAGTTGGATACTACCGACATGTTTGGATCAATGTAATATGTTTGGTTTGATGTTTCTGGAGTATGCTTTGGTCAGTTGGTATTGACTTGATGATCAGATGCTATCATACACTCTAGTAAGCCTATACCAGTAAAGGTTTAAGGTTTTACCGATAGATCTTGTACTAAGAATATTTGACATGATGCATAAGTGGTGTTGGTGCGGTTTCTAGATGGAATTCAGGATGCAGAAGGTAATATTTGTTCATGCCTCGACTAATTGGAGACATCGCTTTGGCATGGAGAACCTATTTGGGTCTAGGTTATGGACCGATATCATGTTACGTATTCCCTACACGTTACTGGGATGATTTATGGATTCGTTAATGTTGTTTTGGTCTAAAGATGACATGGTATAATTGTAATATGGATGTATGTAATGATCTTATTGTAATATCTTTTTAGGTGGCCGACCTAATTGGTTTAGGCCTTAGGGTCTATATAAATTGATGTAAGATCTCATTGGAGATTGTGGTGTCAGTGGTCTTGGAATGAAATATCATATGCGAAGGATATTTGGTCAATCATAGGTGATCAAAATGGGTTTATGTAAGAGGTCAAAGGCCTCTGGTATTGAGCTTAATTGGGACTGTAATTAGGTATGGTAGATGCTATCACTAGTAGTTCATTCTTCTAGATTGTTGTTCAGTTATATTGAGGTGGTTATAACCTTTCTATAGTCAGTGAGCCTCCTTTGTAATGAGTAGTATGCTCTAGGCAGTGTGCCTCCCTGCATGTGCAGGCACCTTATTGTATCACATACTTTCTGTAGAAGTATCATCTAACTGTGGGTAGGCTTCCCATCATGGTTTTTCCCTTTATCGAGTTTTCCACTTATAAATCATGGTGTTATGTGGTATGGTTGCATTGTGTTGATTTTCTATTTTATCCTTAAGTTTTATTGCTTACCGATATCTATTTCTACTATTCTGGTAATTAATGTTTTTGTGCTCCAGTTAAAGGTTATAAAGTGGTTCGATTAATATAATCCATTGACAATTGATTCACCCCCCCTCTTAGTTGTCCACCGGTTATTATAACAATTGGTATTAGAGCTTTGGTCCTCTTTTGCAGAAGCTTAACCGCTTGAGGTAGATCCTATGGCAACTAATAATTCAAATCCATCGACAACTATTTTCAGAAGAGAAATCACTGAGCTTGATGGAACAAACTATGGGATATGGAAAATCCAAGTGGAGACTCATCTTAGATGTCTTGGCAAGGATATTTGGGAGATCACTGAGAAAGGATATATACATTATGATCCGATATCTGGCAATCCTACTCCAGCAGACTTGGATAAAAATATTGAAAATGATTACAGAGCATGAGAAGCCCTCTTGTGTGCACTCACTGATCAACAAATCATGGGATTAACTGATAAATCATCTACAAAATTTATGTGGGATAAATTGCAAACTCTGAATGAAGGTGACCCTACTGTCAAAATTGCTAAGCTTGATGGTTACTGGGTAAGATAATGAAGGAATTGCTACATTTATGGAAAGAGTAAATGAGATTGTCATGGGAATTTAATGTTGTGGAGGATCTCTGAGTGAAGATAAAATAGTTTCTAAAGTTTTTGAAAGCCCTACTACCAACTTACAAGATGAAGGCTACTGCAATTAATGAATTGAGAACAATGGAAAACACTTCAATTAACAGAGACATTCTGATTGGAAAATTATCTGCTTTTGAGCTTGAAGAATTTGGACCCTCTAGAGCTCCTAAATCTAAACTTGCTTTTCATGCATCATCATCTACCGACAAAAGTGATTGGAAAGCCCTATATGCAAAATAATTGGAAAATATGAGGAAAGAGTATGAAGAATTTGAGCAACTTGTAGCCTTATTTGCTAGAAGAGTACCTAAAGGACCGACATGAAGTAATTATAAAGGAAAGACACCTTTTAAATGTTTTGCATGTAATAAGATTGGTCATTTTGCATCTAGATGTCCTGAAAGGAATGAAATATTTGAAGAAAGAGTTAAGAAATCATTTAATCCTAATTAGAACAAATATAGATTCAAGAAAAACAAACTATGCTACATAGCAGATGAGGAAGGAGTAAGTGATGACTTAGAGGATGAACCGACAAGAGACTTTGCTAGTGGATCTGGCAGTAAAAAGGAATGGGTGTTCTATGCTTTAAAGGAAGATGAACAAGAACCGGTTATCAAGAATGAAGAAAAAACCATAGAAGAAAAAGTTGAAGACAAGGATGAATAGGTAAATGATAGTGGATGGTCACATCATATGACTGGAGATAAAAGAAAATTTCTATCCCTACAAGAACACAATGGCGGTCAAGTTAGATTTGGGGATGACAAAGCATGCATTATCAAAGGTAAAGGTATTATTTCTCTGGATGGCAAGCATAATGCTGATAATGTCTACTATGTAGAAGGTTTAAAGCATAATCTTTTAAGTGTTGGTCAATTGGTGGATAAGGGATTCCAACTTCAGTTCAAAGATGGAAAATGAAAAATTATTAACAAAATTGGTTTGGAGATTGCAACTGGCATTCAGACTAGAGGTAATATCATTCACTTGAACACCAATGATAAGACATGTTTGATTTCTCATATTGATGAGAGTTGGTTATGGCATAAGAGGTTGTGTCATGTTAATTTTGATTGTATTATTAAGATCAGTTCAACAAAGGCAGTTAGAGATATACCTAAGATTATAAAGCCTCATAATCCAGTATGTAAAGAATACCAATTGGGAAAGAAAGTTAGAACTTATTTTAAGAGAATACGTGATAAATCTAATTATGTGCTTGATTTGATTCATACTGACTTATGTGGTCCAACAAAGACCATAAGCTTTCAAGGTGATAGGTACTTCATGCTAATAATTGATGATTATTCTAGAATGATGTGGGTGAATTTTCTAAGGGAGAAGTATGAAGCTTTTGAGAAATTCAAAATCTTTAAAGAAAAGGTGGAAACAAAAACTAGATTGCAAATCAGATGTCTGAGATCAGATCAAGGCGGTGAGTTCACATCTCATGAATTTAACAGTTTTTGTGAGATAAATAGAATTCAAAGACAACTATCTACACCCCAGACTCCTCAGCAGAATGGAGTAGTGGAAAGGAAGAATAGAACCATTTTGGATGCAACAAGAACCATGGTGATAGAAGCCAAATTGCCTCACATTTACTGGAGATAAGCAATGAGTGCACCATTCTACATATTCAACAGAGTTCATATCAAAGGTGAAACCGGTAAGACTCCTTATGAATTATGGTTTGGACATACACCTACTCTTAAATATTTCAAAAATTTTAGAAGTAAATGATATATCAAAAGGGATGATTCAATTGGGAAGTTTGATCCTATATGTGAATAAGGGATATTTCTTGGATATTCAATTCAGAGCAAAGCATATAGATGTTATAACAAAAGATTACAAAAAATTATGGAGAGCACAAATGTGAAAGTGGACGAGAAATATAGAGATCAATCTATATCATGTGACAAAGAACTGACAGTGAACGTTATCATAATTGATTTGGCAATGCCTCAACTGGTACAAGACACTGAGACAGTTACACTGGTAAAATCAAAAAAATTCATCTGTGACTAATGATCAGAAAAGAGAACCTAAAGTTCAATAGACACCAAGGTATGTAAGATTAAATCATTCTAAAGATCAAATCATTGGAGACAGGAATAAGGGAGTGTTGGCATTGTGTTGTCATTGATCTCAACTAGTATGGGATGACTACCGGTAGAAGAGATGTATGTGCAAAACTGCTATGGGGAAGTATAGGATGTGATATCTTGGATATCATTTTGTGTTGTAGAACACCGGTAAGGTAAGGAAGATGATCTTTGGAGTCACCTATACACAAGTTAGTGCCTTACTTGTGTGATGAGATAGAGAGGTGTTTGAGCAGTTGTTTGTGATGAAGAGGTTGAATGTTATCCAAATCACATCAACACTAGAAGAGGAGAATGAACAACAAGAATCTCACTGGATAAAGATGCAGTCATCATGAGAAGCAATAACTGACAGTGAGTGTGCCCACATCAGATCCCATGTGCCTATTTGAAGAGATGCTGTAGAAACAGGGAAGCCACATGAGTACATTGCATGATGTAGTAGACAGTGAGATAAGGAGCAAGAGGTAAAGGCAAGTGTTAGAAGGCTCACACCAGATTCATTGGTAAAACGAAGGGAATGCCTTAAGTGCATGAGATCAAGGTTATGCATTGGACCAATAGAGAAGGCATGTTGAGATGTCTGTACAGAGAAAGTGTGAAGTGTTTGTCACCTTGACAAACTGGTAGAGGAATGAACATAATTGATCAGGGAGAAGGCAAGGTTAAGCAAATGCAGTCAGAAGTAGAATGACCTGATTGAAGATGGAGTCTTGTGAAGGTTGACGACATGGTGTCATCAAGAGTGGTAACCAGTATGTAAGCCCACTAATAATATGGACAAGGTGTAGATATAGAAGACCTCCCACTTGATGGGAATGTGCATTCTTAGGTTAGTCATGTCTGAATATTGGTTTAAGTGTTCCATAGATAGTTCAACAGAGTACAAACATGATGAGTGAACCGGTAGAATGTGTGATACTGACAGAGTTGGTAAACTGGCAGAAAGGTGGAACCGGTAGTATGTTTGGTTGGTGAGCCTATTTGGACTGAGATGAAGAGTTTAGGTGGCAGATTTGGTCGACTTGGATGCCACATGGAATCAAGGTGGAAAACCTACACTAGATGAAGATGAAATGTACATCGATGGGGTAGGTATAGAGTTAGTCAAATTTAAAGGAGGCTGCAAAGATTGAGGTGAAGTGGTAGAAGTGCGCAGATTGAGATTAAATGGACAAGAGAGGATCAAGGATAGACTGATTGAGCAGATTGGAGTTGTTGAAGTAACCCATCATGCAATTTATGGAAATTGACCAAGAAGTATATCGACAGATCATTTGCAGGTTGCTAAAGAAGGAAGGCATGTTTTTATAAGGCATGTTATTGGTGGAGTTATGCAAATGGATGTTAGAGTGACCAGTTTGAGCAAGATCTAATTGGACTTAGTTTGCCTCAAGGATGGTGAGGAAACCTTAACTACCTCGATTTTGAATTAAGAGTTGGCGGGAAAACCTGGCTATAAGTATGAAGGCCAAAGAGATTGTTTGTTGTTGTTGTATAGAAGAACATTATGCTACTATGAAGTGTGATACTTCTGCATGTAAGAGAAAATCAGCCAAGTGCTTAACGAGCATCTGAGAAGTGAGTGAGAGTGAGGGAGAACCTAGTTGAAGTGTTCAATCAGTAGGAGAGAAGAACCGGTAGTGTTCATATCAGCAAAGCAAAAGTGAAGGAGGCTGCAGAGAAGGTAGATAGAGAACTGATAAAGTATTATACAAGTGAAGAGCAACAAAGAAGTGAGTCTGTGAAGAAAATAAGGTATCTCACTGACAGAGTAAGATATATGTAATGGTTGCAAGATTCACTTGTAACAAGATAACTACTTTTGTAATTGAAGTTTACATTATGAACACAGAGTTGTAGCTCGGTGCAGGAGTTGGTTCTGCTTGGGTTGGTGCCCTAAAGTTAGGGGTTGTAGTCCCTTGGGTTGGTGCCCTAAAGACAGGGGTTGGTGCGCCTTTGGGTTGTAGCTCCTTGGATTGGTGCCCTAAAGTCAGGGGTTGGTGCCCTAAACTTTGTAACTTTATTTTCATTATGAGGCTGGATTGGAGCAGTAGACTCCTGCAACATTGCTCACTCAGGTTTTTCCCATCTTGGGTTTTCCTCATAAATGCCAGTGTTATGTGATGTCTACATGTGAGTGTTTGTATTTGAGTTAGTCTCCTCACTAACCGGTAAGTCTATTCATAGTTAGATCTAATAACCAATATGCTCACATAGGATTGCTAAAGGGAAAAGATTAGAGAACCACTGATTCACCTCCTCCCCCTCTTAGTGGTGCATTGTGTCTAACAATTGGTATCAGAGCATAGGTTCCTAGTTAGAAGAGTGTTCTCCAACTTGGGTAGATTTCAACCTAAGGACACAATGGTTTGTTTATTGTTAATCCCTTCTCCAATGTTTGATGGTTCAAACTATTCCATTTGGAGTTGCAGAATGGAAGTCTTCCTGTCCTCTCTAGGGTTTGATGTCTGGATGTCTATTATAAATGGATGCCCTAGTAAAGCTTATCCTCCCACCAATTCAGATGCAGAAAGAAGAAACCGGTGCAATGAAAAAGCCACGAAGGCTATTCTTTGTGGTTTAATAGGTGATGTCTTCTCATAAGTGGACAGATACAAGATAGCAAAGAGTCTATGGGATAGCCTGAAGAAGCTATATGGAAATGAAACTTGTACCATTGATTCAGTCAGTGTAAGTGAGAGGAAATGTGCAACAAATACATGCACAGATGACAAAGGAAGATCAGACTACTGTAGTAGCAGTAATGATGAAGAAGGAACCCACCTCTTCATGGCTCAAGAATCAGATGATGAGGCACACACATCTGGGAATGATAAGACAAATAGATCCCACCGACATGATGTGTTTGGTAGTGATGAAGAAGAAGAAGTTATGGAATATAGGTCGTTCCATCAAGATCTATTTGGGAGTGAAGGAGAAGAAGAGGATGAAGTAGAAGTTGACCTTGAATAAGAGCTTGTAAATGTACTTGAAGAGCTCAGTAGAGTTAAAAAGGAATACAATGTTAGTTGAGATGAGAGGGGGGGGTGAATCATAAAAACTTGCAATTCAATATATTCAACAGATTCAACCTCGGTAGCCTTTAATGATATGCAACTAAGATTGTAAATCATTCAATACTTATAAATAGATACACTTAAACATCATAACACATATAACACCAGATTTAACGTGAAAACCCAAATAGGGAAAAACCACTGTGGGATTTCGGACCCACTAAGAAATATACCCTTCTAGAGTATGCTCGGTTAAAAGCAAATCCTGTTAAAGATTACAAGCACATTGCTAGATGTGACCCAGTTAAGGGATTTCCCTTAGACTTATTAGAGTCTTGCACTTTGTTAGAAGTGACCTTGTCAAAGGATTTCAAACACTCATTTAGAATGTTACCTTGCTAGAGGATTTACAAATAAGACTGTTAAGTCCACTCGGTTAAGAGATTTTCTGTCACTTACAAAATAAAGAACAATAATAAAATATATCTGCAACTTCACATTTGAAATGCTAAAGCAGATTCTATTTGCTCAAAACAATCTTGTCAAATTACTTATCTCATCCCTTGCTGGGCTTCTCAATCTATTCTTCAATCAGATCTTCAAGCTTCTGTGCTCGGTAAACATTACTATAGCATCATTGTGGATACATTTGCCCGCATCCATTGTTCATCAACAATTCCTTATTTATAAAAAATTTCTAACCGCTTAATCTCCTTGATCACATTTCCCATGATCAATCTTAGCCATTAGATCTTCAAACTTGACTAGGTTCATTGTATCCTTTGATCTGAAAATGTTTTACCTTGCCTTGGAACTTGCATTCCTTCCTTGGAACTTGTGCTAGGTTATTGTAGTTCAATCTGTGTTGTAGATATTCCTCTTGATTTTCGATTGTCGTAGATCCTTAACATACTCCATGCGCGGCAAACCAATCATTTATTCATCTCTAGCTCATTAGCATCCTTTATTAAATAATGCTTTTATTCATCCAATGCATTATGTTATTACTCAGTTGTTACTCGATAAATACTAAAATTCACTCGGTAGACATTCTCCCTTCTTTAACCGATATCAATAACCTTAGGGTTTACCGACTAGGTTCTTTTCTCAGTGACATAGTACAGTATTAAACATAATATGTAGGATATCAAAACAATCAAAACAACATGATCTCATCATTTTCTAACTCAGTAATAGTTGCCCATTGAATAACTTATTATTCCCCTTCATTATCACATTCTTTTTGAGTTACTTACCGACCTCTTAATTTTCATCAAAACATACTTCTTAAGATATGGCAACATCATACTGAATCAAAAAATCAATTTCTTAACATCAATGACAAAATAATATTATTAAGATAGTAATAATCCTTCTTCAGTTATATCAATGATCTTCAACAACCTTCTTCAATATCCTTATTGAAATGCCAACAATCTCCTTTTCTATTGTAATGCCAACATACAAGCTATTCAAGAATGCTACTTTAGTGGAGTTGAACCAGCTAACAAAATGCCTTGAAGAATTTGAGAAAATCCTCTCAGAGTTAAAGCCTTGGGTAGAAGACACCAAATAATGTTGGTGTGAAGATCTAGCATCCAGGCTAGAAGTGAAAAATAAAGAAAATCAGAAGTTGCTTGGAGAAATGGAGGTTCTCTGAAATGACCTTAAGAAATGTAAGGATGAGCTCAAGGTGAGAATCAGGTTTGATGGCAGTAGTGATGCCTTGGACAAAATGATAAATAAGAAAAAGCATGCCAAGGATACTTAAGTTTGAGGAAGTGGTGTTGGTGAATGCTCCACCAACAAGAATGCCCCCCACAATGACATTTAGTTTATCTCCTCTAATGGAGAAAACAAAGGCCAAACCTTCTCAGTGAGAAATGATCCCTGGAAGAAGGTTGATCTAAATACAACCGATGAGGACTTGCATACAAGAAAGAAGACTAGCAAATGAAGAGGTATGTCTTATTTCTCAAATTGAACCGGCATCTGTTATTGAAGCTTTTAAAGATAAACATTGGTTAAAGGCTATGGAAGATGAATTAGATCAGATAGAGAAGAATAAGATTTGGACTTTAGTTCCCCAACCTAAAAATAAGAATGTTATTGGAACTAAATGGGTTTTTAGAAATAAGATAAATGAGGATGGTCAAGTTGTAAGAAACAAGGCTAGACTGGTTTGTACAAGATATTCTCAAATGGAAGGAATTGATTATGGTTAGACATTTGCACTAGTAGCTAGAATTGAAGTTGTTAGACTATTTCTTGCCCATGCAGCATACAAGAACTATAAGGTCTATCAAATAGATGTTAAATGTGCATTTTTGAATGGTGAACTTGAGGAAGAAGTATAAATTGAGCAGCCTGATGGATTTTCACCAACAAATGACAAAGATATGGTTTGCAGGTTAAGGAAAACATTATATGAATTGAAACAAGCTCCTAGAGCTTGGTATGCAAGGTTGGATAAATATCTTTTGAAGCTTGGTTTTACTAAAGGTAGTGCTGATAGTAATTTATATTACAAGATCACTGATGGTGATATTCTGATTATTGAAGTATTTTTTGATGATAACATTTTTGGAGGTGAAGATAAATTATGCATGGAATTCTCTAATAATATATGAATAATGAATTTGAAATATCTATGATTGGTGAGATGAGATTTTTCTTAGGTTTGCAGATTACTCAAACTGACAAAGGCATTTTTATCTATCAAACTAAGTATCTAAGGGAATTGTTGAAGAAGTTTGGTATGGATAATTCCAAACTGGTAAGTGCTCCTATGGTGACAAGTGAGAAATTATCTATCAAAGACACATCTGCACCAGTAAATTCAACAAGGTATAAGTCTATGATTGGTGGCTTGTTATATCTAACTCAGACTAGACTGGATATTATGAATGCAATAAGTATTGTTTCAAGATATCAAATTAAACCTAAAGAAAATCATGAATGTGCAGTAAAGTGGATATTTCGGTATTTGCAAGGAACAATAGAATATGGCTTATTGTACTCTAGAGATGATAACTTTACTTTATGTGCATATACAGATGCAGATTGGGCAGGAGATATTGATGATAGGAAGAGCACTTCTGGTGGAGCTTTCTTTCTTGAAAATAAATTGGTTTCATGGATCAGCAAAAAAATAGTCATGCATTCCTTTATATACCGCAGAAGCTAAATATGTTGCAGCAGCAACTATTTGCACTCAAGTCTTGTGAATGAAGCAAATGTTGAAGGATATCAAGGTAAATTGTAGTGAACTGGTAGTTATCTATTATGATAACTCTGTAGCTATTGCAATATCTAAGAATCTGGTATTTTACTCTAAGACTAAGCACATTTCAATAAAATATAACTTTCTGAAGGAAAAGGTGGAAGCAAAGGAAGTCAAATTTGTTTATGTGAACACTAAAGAGCAGATTGTAGATATATTCACTAAACTGCTATCTAAGAAATCATTTAAATATTTGAGAGATAGGTTAGGGCTATCTACCCCTCTGATAGAAACTTAACTAATGGAGTAGAGCATCAGTCTAATATGCATCATCAACTTTATCCTTAGCTCCATATTGATGTAGTGGTGCTACTACTCAGGGGGAGTAGTCAGCTTTGAGAATCCTAGAATTTTGATATGTACATCATATTGTTGCCATTGATGTCAAAGGGGAGAGTTATATGTGAAAAATAATGTTATAATATGTCATATGGGAGAGACATTCAGATCAGTTTCATATTGGACTACACTCCTCAGGGGGAGTTGCTAGGATTTTTTCAGTTTCTCATCATTATATATTGTATGAGAAATTTTTGGCATTTCTTGGCACTTAGATGTTTTCTTTTTCACATCTAGTGTTGCCATCAATGCCAAAGGGGAATATTGTTGTCAATATGAAGGAATTGATTGTGTTGCATTGATGTTTTGTCATTGATGTCAACACTAGCTGTTATGATTGGTTACTGACAGACAGATTTTAGTTACCAGTAGACGAACTTGTGTTACCGACAGAAGGGACTATCAGTTGGATACTACCAACATGTTTGGATCAATGGAATATGTTTGGTTTAAATTTTTTGGAGTATGTTTTGGTTAGTCGGTATTGACTTGATGATAGGATGCTATCATACACTCTAGTAAGCCTATACCGGTAAGGGATTAAGGTTTTACTGCTAGAGCTTTTACTGAGAATCTTTGGCAGGATGCATAAGTGGTGTTGGTGCTTTGGTGTAGAGAATCTATTTGGGTCCAGGTTATGGACCGATATCATGTTACGTGTTCCCTACACGTTACTGGGATGATTTATGGATTGGTTAATTTTTTTTTGGTCTAAAGATGACATGGTATATCATTGTAATATGGATGTATGTAATGATCTTATTGTAATATCTTTTTAGGTGGCCGACCTAATTGGTTTAGGCCAAAGAGTTTGTATAAATTGATGTAAGATCTCATTGTAGATCATGGTGTCAATGGTCATGGAATGAAATATCATATGCGAAGGAGATTTGGTTGATCATAGGTGATCGAATTGGGTTTATGTAAAAGGTCAAAGGCCTCCGGTATTGAGCTTAACCGAGACTGTAATTAGGCATGGTAGATGCTATCACTAGTAGTTCATTCTTCTGGATTGTTGTCCAATTATATTGAGGTGGTTATAACCTCTTTGTAGTCACTGATACTCCTTTGTAATGAGCAACACACTCTAGGTAGTGTTCCTCCATGCATGTGTAGGCCCCTTATTGTATCACATATTTTCTGCAGAAGTATCATCTAACTGTGGGTAGGCTTCCCATCGTGGTTTTTCCCTTTACTAGGTTTTTCACATACAAATCATGGTGTTATGTGGTATGGTTGTATTATGTTGATTCTCTATTTCATTCTTAAGTTTTATTTCTTACTAGTATATGTTTCTTCTATTCCGGTATTTAATATTTATGTGCTCTGGTTAAAGGTTATAAAGTGGTTTGATTAATATAATCTATTAACAACTGATCCAACCCCCCCTCTCAATTGTCCATCAGTTATTCTAACAAGATCTACTAACCCTTGGTTATCCATATTACTCTTAGTGTTTTCTTTTATAATATTCTTAGATTTTTTTAAAATCTAAAATCTCTCTTAAAACATGGCCCTCAACACTAGGCTTATCATTTTCCTGAGCCAAGGCTTTGAGTGTTTCTAATTGTCGTATTAAACCATTTCTCTGTATTGCAGCTCTAATAACTTCAGATTCCTTTTCCTTTTCTCTTTTACTTCTCAAATCTATTTGTTCTTGGAGTTCTCTTCTCAATGAGTCTATGTCTCCAAAAACTTCTTCAGGATCTGGTAGAGTTATCTCAGATCCAGAAGTATCATCCAATCAATTAAGTTCACATTACCTTGTTCTCAGATTAACTCATAACCATGAGAAAAATCTGTTGTGAGACCCAAAGGAGGAGGTACCCCAATAACATGTTCACTTTAGTCACTTCTACTTCTACTCCAATCTCTTTTCTTTTCTGAATACTGAACTTGAGTACATTCTTTTCTATGTGGTTACACCTCTTCTTGAACAGGTGTATCAAACAAGGAATTAAAAAATCCTAAACTATCTGATTCAGAACTTTTAGAAGATGATGCATTAACCTTAGGAATAGGATCTAACTGTGACTTACTTGCATTCTTGTGCTTAGGTTTCCATGATGAGGGAGTGGTTCTTGTTTCTACATTTCTTCTTGTCCCTTGTCTCTACGGAGCTCCATGAATCTCTTCCAAATTTTCTTTAGGATGCAGCCTCATGTAACCTCAGGTGTTATTCACTTTACTCATAGTAACAAAATCCTTCAAAAATTTGTTAGAATTATTCAAAAATATATGCACTGGCGTAGAAACCTCAAAGCCGTCACCCAAATTGCTTTGGGATATCAAATAATACACTGCTTGGTAATCTTTGAAAGAAATTTGTGAACCTTTTTCACAAACCAGAAAATATATCTCATGAAAACGTAAAACACCCTTTTCACAGGAAAATATGAACAAAAAAAAAAAAACTGCCGGCTCAACTGTCAAATCACAGAGATACTATGAAAACCTCTATTATATTTTAAACAAAACCCTTCTAACCAGAGATTCTCAACAATGCATTTCATCATATTTTTCCCTGTATGGAATATATTTAATGACTAATTTGTTTGCCTCTCTTTAAAAAGTTTCCAAAAATAACCCCATGGCAATTATTTTATCCATGCTATCCTCCAACATATCCATGTTTATCCCTTCACATATCAACTCTACCTGGGTACTGATGACTCTTTCTACCTCCTCCTTCCAAAATTGTAGAGGCTTGACTACCCCTTCTTTATCTTCAATAGTTGGCAAAAGAGTTTGATTCAACTCACTGAAACTTTTCATTAGTTCTCTTACCTTTCTTTCTATATTTTCTGGAAAAATTTGGGCTTCTTGCATTGATTTTACCAACAAGTATGTTGGTTGGAGTGCATGTAGTCTCTCAGCATGATACTTTGAAGTCATGGACATTATTCTAAGCTCATTTCCTCTTTGCAACCATTTTGTAAACAAAGGAATTGCCACTTCTTTATCATCATCAAATTTTTGAATAACATTAAATAATAAAAAATATATGGCATGGACACTATTGAGTCTACTATCAACTTTTTCCTTCAAATGAGTTAGCACTGAGCTAACTATATCCTTTTGCTACCTGACTAATTGTTCTTTTGATTATTTCAGCTTATTTTCTAATTCAACAATCTTTTCCAAATGTTGAGATTGTGTTGATCTTGTAGCTTCAGGCTCATCATCATCATCATCATCATCATCATCATATGGGACTAATGGCATAATAGGGATACCAACACTTATATTAGGTTGAACTGCTTCTTCTTCCTGGACCACAAGTAATGACCTAGATGTTGATGACTTGGATGGCCCTGTATGTGCAGGAAAGGAAACCTTTATTTTTCCTTGCTCAAAGAGTTGCACTCTCTTTTGAAACTCCACACACCTTTGTTGAGTTGCATTGTAATCATTGCAAAGTTTATCAAAATTTTTCATCAACTCCACCTTTTCCAAAGCCTCTCTTTTTGAAGTCTCATGTGCCAACTTAGCAACATCAACATTCAACTTTGTAGCCTCTACACTTGATGTGTTAGATGCTCTTTTTATAATAAGGCCTCCCCTCAAATTGGGGTTTAAGTCACTAATGTTAGGCTTTCTAGGTCCTTCCTCTAGTGCCCATATTGCCAAGGTTGCATAATCATCCACAAAATTTGATCCTCTTAGTGCCAACCTTGCTTCCTCCTTTGAATTGCAATGCTGACCTTTTGATTTCCTAATTGTATTAAAATCCACTGCATCTTCCATGTCCCATTCTGGTAAAATCAGGACTCTAGCCTGACTTATAATCTTCCTACCTTCATCAACAGTGATTTCCTTAAACTCTTCCATCATTTCATTCTTGACTTCTTCTTGATTTTCTTGATCAGATCTATCTGGCCTTTTGGCCTTTTTCTCAGTAATTCTTCTTTTGTATTCTTCAATCTTCATCTTCCATACTAGTTGCAGAAAGGTTGGGCTCCTCACAAAAGTATCATCTTCAAGGAATTTATAACATGCCTTTTTTCTTGCATCCATGAAAGATTTACCTTGAATATCTAAAGGAGAGAGATCCAACTCCACATTAGGGGGAAAAAGAGGAACATCAAGTTTCATCTCTACATTTGTTGCTATGAACATATCTTCCTCCATTTGTTCTTCATCCTGCCTTATAGGTGAAAAGAGCATAGGTGATAGCGAAGGACTTATGTCTAAGTCTTCAAGATCAATGATCTTGTTTCCTTGAAAGGCTTGATTTGCATTTTCGGGGAAGGCTCTGCACTCATTATCTTTTTATGCTTTCTCCTTAGTAATCTTCCATTGTCATTCCTCCTCTCCTCATCATCACTTGTTTCTTCTCTTTCTCTTTTCTGAGAAGATTCATGAGTAGGTCTCCTTTCTACCATACCACCTATTCTTTGAGACAAAGGAGGTTGTGAGCTTGACTATTGTCGGCCATTAACTTCTTCAAGTTTGGGTATCTTCTCCTTTAAAATTAGCTTTAATTCATCAAAATTTTTCATAACAAAGTCAACCTTAGCACAAAATGGGGTAAAATCCTTCACTAGATCATAATTTGGATCTATCTTTTGAATTGCAGCCCATAACTTTCTGAAGATTGTCCATTTTTCTATCCTCCACTCCTAATTATTGTGATCAAATTCAATTCTAATTATGTCTTCAGGAAAATTATGCTCATGAGGCAATAAACCTCCTTTTATTCTTGTTTTGAAGATATTGTAGAACCCCTTAGGATCATTGTGTCTAGCTATACTCACCACCAAATGATATGGTGAAAATAATTTATCAAATTGTTCATATCCTCCTTTCAGAATTACAAAATAAGGGATGGTAGTGTAATCTAGGAAAATTGTTCCTTTGCCCATTCCCTTTAATTCCTTATCATGAATGAATCCTATCTGCCAAATTACCTCAGCAAAACCCATTCTCAAGGGAATGTTGAAAGGTAGTACATGTGGCTGTCTGGAGAAATCATAGATTCTGATAACAGTACTCATAGGATAAGGGATAAAATTGCCCCAATTATGCTCAATCCTAACAAGTGGCAACCTCTCTTTGGGTCCTACAAAATCATGTAATTTTTTGGGAATCCTTGGCAAGTTTACTGTCAACCTTTGCCTCAACTTAGAAGAAAAGTTGTTATCAAACCTGACAAAGCTAGCCTGATATCTATCCCAAGATATATTTGTACTCCAAAGCTACACTAGAATATCCTTGTTATCAATTATCCTTTTGAGGTTCATGGTACCCTCAAAGTAATCTGTGTTCCAAAATAGGAACATATGCATGAGTAAGGATTACTAGAAGAATTTAGAACTAGCTACTTCATTTTTAATATCCTGTAACCCCTCATGAATCTTTTCTTCAAGGTATGGGGCAAAGTCAAAGACCACTATATAATCTAGATGCTAAATTTGCATGGCTATGTACATAAAATCAAGTGGCATCACTGTAATTTGATCGAAACCCAATACCTAATAGAAAGAGAAAAAGGTGTTGGTCATTTGGTGGAACTAATTCTGTGTTGCATTAATGTTTTATAATTGATGCCAACACTAGTTGTTTAGATGCTTTACCGACACCCTTTTGGTCCCAGTAGGTTGAGTGGTTTCTAGTTAACTTGGATCCGGTATGATCTGGTATAATCTCGTGATGAAATTGGCTTGTAGATGATACTTATACTCATATTTGGTCAATTGGTTTTGGTCTGGAGATTGGATGCTGTCTAGTTTACTTAGAAGATTGTTTTCTGGTTTCGACAACAGTTTCACTGGCAGAGCTTTTGATGGAGATCTTTGATTAATTGCATAAGTGGTGTTTGTGCAACTTCTGGTGGAGTTTCAGGATGCTGTTAATGATCATGTTTGAGACTTGGCAGTTGGAGATCATTGTTGAAGTGTGTGGACCTATACTTATCCTGGATGATCTAGGTTATGGACCGACTTTAATGTAACATGTAGATAGGACCTATTGATGTATTTCCAGGATGTCTTATGTTTTGATATTACTTGTTTGGTCTAAGGCCAACATGGTTTGTAATTATGTAATCAATTTATTGTCTGGTGGCTGACCGGATTGTTTATGGTTGAGGGTTTTGTATAAATAGATGTAAGATCTCATTGTAGATCATCATGGTTAATGTAAGAGGTCGTGGTCAAGGAATGTAATGTGTGAATATTGTAATATCATTTAGGTAGAGGAGTTGGTCAATCATTGGAGATTGAATTGGTTTTATTTAAGAGGATTTAGTCCTCTGGTATTGAGCTTAACTTGAACTATACTCAGGCATAGGAGATTCTATCTTTTGCAGTTCAACACTTCTCTGGATTGTAGTCTGGATTTGTATATAGTCAGTGAGGCTCATTTTATGATGATCAGTGTGCTCTAGGTTGTTGGCCTTTCTGCAAGTGTAGGCCCCTTCATTGTAATTCACAAACTTATTGCAGAAGTATTATTTGACTATGGGTAGGCTTCTAACCATGTTGTTTCCCTTTACTGGGTTTTCCAGGTACAAATCTTGGTGTTATGTGGATGACTTTTATTCTATGATAATTGTTTATACTTAATTGGTTTATCTGCCCTTTCGGTATTAATGTTTTGGGTTCCGATATTAAATTATAAATTGCTAATGGCTCCTATAATCTGTGACAACTGATTAACCCCCCCCCTCTCAATTGTCTTCTGGTTATCTGAACTATTTAATAATTTCTATAAGAGCTTTGGTCATCTCTGCAAAAAGATTAACCACTTGAGGAAGATCCTATGGTGACTAACAATTCAAGTTCATCCAGTACTTCTAGAGCTATCTTTTGAAGGGATATTTTGAGGCTTGATGGAACAAATTACACAGTATGGAAGATTCAGATGGAAACTCATCTGAGATATCTTAGCAAGGAGATTTTGGAGATCACACAGAATGGTGTCACACCCTATAATATGAGATCTGGAAATCCTCCTTTGGCAAACCTAGACAAGGAGCTTGAGAATGATTGTAGAGCAAGAGAAGCCCTCTTGTGTGCACTTTTTGATCAACAAATAATGGGATTAATAGACAAATCATCTGGAAAGGCTATATGGGATAAGCTGGAGACTCTTAATGAAGGTAAACCTATAGTGAATATTGCTAAAATTGATGGCTACCAGGTGAGATATGAAAACCTCAAGATGGAAGAAGATGAAAGGATTATTGCATTCATGGAAAGGGCAAATGACATTGTTATGTGAATTCAATGTTGTGGTGTAATTCTGAGTGAAGATGAAATTATTTCTAGAGTCCTGAGAGCCCTACCACCGGCTTAGAAAATGAAGGTTACTACTATTAATGAGTTGAGAATAATGGCTAATACATCTATCAACCAAGACACTTTGATTGGGAAACTATCTGCTTTTGAGCTTGAGGAATTTGGACCTTCTGGAGCTATGAAGACTGAACCTATTTTTCATGCATCTACATCTACAATCAGTAAGCAAGACTAGAAAGATTTATATGCAAAGGAGTTGGAAGATATGAAGAGAGAAGATGATGAGTTTGAGCAACTTGAAACACTATTTTCTAGAAGAGTACCTAAAGGACTGATAGGAAGTAAGTATGAAGGAAAAACACCTTTTAAATGTTTTGCATGTAATAAGATTGGTCATTTTGCATCTAGATGTCCTGAAAGGAATTCAAGATTTGAAGAAAGAGTTATAAGATCATTTAAACCTAACCTTGGATATCAGAACAAGTATAAATACAAGAAAAACAAAGACAAATCATGCTACAGAGCAGATGGGGAAGGCATTACTGATTCAGATGATGAACCGACAAAAGACTCTACTACTAGATCCGGTAATGGGAAGGAATGGGTGTTACTGGCTATCAAGGAAGATGATCTAATAATTGAAGAGAATGTACTTGAAGAGAAGGAACTTGCTGCTAAAAGTGAAGAAAAGGATGAATGGGTAATTGACAGTGGTTGTTCACATCATATGACTGGAGATAAAGGGAAGTTTTTTCTTTGCAAGAATTTGATGGTGGTCTAGTTAGATTTGGAGATGACAAAGAATGTATGATCAAAGGAAAAGGAACTATATCATTGGATGGTAAGAACAATACTGACAATGTTTATTATGTTGAAGGTTTAAGGCATAATCTCTTGAGTGTAGGACAATTGGTAGATAAGAAATTTCAATTACAGTTCAAGGATGGAATATGCAAAATCATTAATAGATCTGGCTTGGACATTGCGACCAATACACAAATAAAAGGTAATATATTTCACTTAAACTCTGATGAGAAGACATGTTTGATTATACAGATTAATGAGAGTTGTCTATGGCATAAAAGGCTGTGTCCTGTAAATTTTGATTGCATTGTGAAGATCAGTTCAACTAAGGCAGTTAGGGATATACCTAAGATTGTGAATCCCTATAATCTGGTATCTAAAGAATGTCAAATGGGTAAACAGGTCAAAACCTCTTTTAGGAGTATACAAGATAAATCAAATGATGTTCTTGATCTTATTCATACTAGTTTGTGTGGCCCTGCTAGAGTTAAAAATTTTCAAGGTGATAAATATTTTATGCTAATCATTGATGATTATTCTAGAATGATATGGGTTACTTTTCTGAGAGAAAAATATAAAGCATTTGAAAAGTTTAAAATCTTTAAGGCTAAAGTAGAAACTAAGACAAGATCGAAGATTAAATGTTTGAGATCAAATCATGGTGGTGAATTCACATCCGGTGAGTTTAATAACTTTTGTGACAAGCATGGTATAAGAAGACAATTTTCTCCTCCCTGGACACCTCAACAGAATGGAGTTGTGGAAAGGAAGAAAAAAACTATCTTGGACGTTGCTAGAACAATGATGATGGAAGCTAGTCTACCTCATATCTACTAGAGAGAAGTAATGAGTACAACAGTTTATACATTCAACAGAGTACATATCAAAGGAGAAACTGGTAAGACATTATGAATTATGGTTTGGCAATACACCTACAATTAAGTATTTTAGAATTTTTGGTAGTAAATGTTATATCAAGAGAGATGATATTATTGGGAAATTTGATCCTAGATGTGATGAAGGCATATTTCTTGGTTATTCTAATGAAAGAAAAGCATATAGGTGTTATAACAAGAGACTACAGAGAATTGTGGAGAATGCTAATGTCAAAGTAGATGAGATGAACAGAAGTCAAATCAGAGCTTATGAGAAGGAACCGATAGTGGATATGATTATATCTGAACTAGTAAAACCTTTACCAGAATAGAGAGTTGAACTAGTTACTCTGGCAACATCAGAGAATTCTACAGTAACTGAAGAACAAGGAAGAGGAACAAAAAGTTATAAGACTCCTAGGTATGTTATATTGAATCATTGAGAAGATCAAATCATTGGGGATAAGATCAATGGAGTGATAACAAGACAAACACTAGCAACTAATGAGATATGTTTAATTTCAGAAGTTGAACAGGTATCAGTAATTGATGCATGTAAAGATGAACATTGGTTAAAATCTATGGAAGAATAATTAGATTAGATTGAGAAAAATGACACATGGACTTTGGTTCGCCAACCTAAAACTAAAAATGTTATTGGAACTAAATGGGTTTTTAGGAATAAATTGAATGAGGATGGTCAAGTTATAAGGAATAAGGCTAGATTGGTTTGTAAAGGATATTCTCAGAAGGAAGGAATTGATTATGGAGAGACTTTTGCACCTTTAGCTAGGATTGAAGCTATCAGATTATTTCTTGCATATGCTGCTTATAAAAACTACAAGGTTTATTAGATGGATGCAAAATGTGAATTTTTGAATGGGGATCTTGGTGAGAAGTTTATGATGAATAATGATGAACAATTAGTACCAAACCAGTACTGAGAGGGGGGGTGAATTAGTAAAGACAAATTTTTTTGTCACAATTCAAACAACAGAGACTGCACTAACTGGTAAGCAGCATTACTGATCTTAGTCAAGACACTATCGGTAAAACATAGTGAGACTATGAAAAATACAAACCGGTAACATCCAGATCAATTCAAGACCTAATACCTTATCACAACTTCACCCAAATGCTTAAGTAATACATCAAAAATACTTATGACCATTGAATCAACTTGCATTACCACTTAACATAAGACACTAAACCATCACATGAAAAGAATCACACATGACACACTGATTTTTCACGTGGAAACCTAGGAAAAACCACGGTGGGGATGAATACCCACAAGTTGTTCTTTGAACTCTTTTGAAGTCTGCTTTATTAGGAGCCTAGTCCAGTTAAAGACTTTTACAATAGGTCCTGCTAGGAACTAATCCTACTAGGGATCACCCGGTTAAGGGATGGCTAAATACCCAGTTAAAGGTTAGAACCCTGTTAAAGGTTACCTTGCAAGAGGATTTGAAGAACTCATTGAATTGAGTCACTCTATTAAAGAATTTACACAAAAATCTATTAAAGCTACCTGGTTAAGGGATTTTCCAACTGCTGAAATGGTTAGAAGTCAATAGGTAGTACACTGATCTGATAACAACACACAATGCCAAGGCAGATCCTCTTTAGCTCCTTTTCTTTTGCAATTACACTCTACAGGTATCAACACACTTCTTTGGTCTGGCAAGAAACAAGTATCTCTTCACTTGGATACAAACATAACATTTGCCAACAACTTCAAAATGAAAAACATCATCGACCTTATAGGAAACAGATAGGTTGGTAGCATAAACCCTAAACCCTAAACATTTAGGTTTAACAATTCAGTCAGTTCAATATTGACTGTTAATCATACAACATTGAATGCAACAGTCTTGAATAGATCTCAAGACATTCTCCAATGTTCATTCTTTGCCGCTTCAGGAAGATGATAACCCATCATGCACTCTCCACCATTTATAGAGACTTCACACATTCTCGAGGTAGATATGATCAATTTCCATGCAAGATCCTCAAGGAAATCCTTCACGCACACACAGCTCAAGTGGCAACATGATCATATCTTCATTACAATGCTAACTCATCACAAGACGTCATCGGTTGGATCACACAGGCTTGGAAAGCATCAACTAGAAACCCTGAAGCTGAGACTACCAACTGGTAGTCATGCCAAATGAAACCTCGATATAAAACTTCCCATATACCGATTCTTATTCTAACATACCAGTTCACCTTGAACAAACATACCGCTTTACTTTTTCATATATGTACCGGTTCACATCATCATACCGATTCTCTTGCCAGTTTGCTTATATCAATATATCGACTCATACTTCAGCATATTGACATCAATGACAACATGCAATATCATCATGTCATCAAGCTAAGCACATACGCCAACAATCTCCCCCTTTAGCATTGATGGCAATACACAAAGATATCTCTCTACTTCACGTCTTTTCACCAATGCTATAGATATCTTCTCCACTTCACTTCTTCTCCCTCTTTGACAACAATGCCAAAGTGGAGGCACACACAACTATGTTCCACTATGATGCTCCTCCTAAGGAGTAGCTTCCTTCAACACACCAATCCTATAAAAGATTTATCAATACAATACCTAACTGATGTGGAGAACACACCTTTAGTTCACCTCTTGAAGGGGTAGCACCCCTAATTCACCTCTTAAATAGGTAAATGTAGCCTTCGGTAGAGGCTTGGTGAATATGTCAGCTAGCTGCTGCTTACTAGAAACATGCTCCAATACAATCTCTTTGTTCTAAACCTTCTCCCTCAAGAAATGATACTTGATCTCGAAGTGCTTGGTTCTAGCATGCAAAACCAGATTCTTGGAAATATTGATTGCACTTGTGTTGTCATAGAATATACTCACCAGTTCAGATACAGGAACTTTGAAACCACTTAATACATGCTTCATCCAAATTGTTTGGGTGCAGTGCATAAATGCTGCAACATATTTTGCTTCTGTTGTAGATTGAGAGATACAACTATGCTTCTTGCTCATCCATGAGACTAGTCTACCACCAAGAAAGAATGCACCACCGGTTGTTCTCTTCTATTCGTCCACATTACCAGCCCAATCAACATCTGTAAACACTTTGAGGTTGAAATCATTACTGTATGGATACTATAGCTAGGAATTCGGAAATCATCAAAGCAAATATCAATATTAATCATAGCTCAATCACAAAAGCTCAAATGCAATGATCAATCCTAACACACTCAATAAAGACATGAAAACAAAACATTCAAGATTTGAAAATTAAGCAAACCAAATGCAGATTTGAATGTCTCCTTCATGTGGCTCCATTGTCCTTCTTTCTCCTTCAAATAGCTTTGTTGTGGATCTCACCTACTAGTGCATGATCATGATATGAAAACAAGTAGACAAGATGATTCCTCAAGAATACGCGAAGCGTGATTGATTCGGGAATCGATTTGAAAAGTGATTCGTTTGATAATGTGATTATTTGATTGTGATTGAAGAAAATCATCCAATTTATAGACAAATTGGAGAAAAGATTAAATTAGCATGAAGAGATTCAAATGGAAATTGCAAATCAAGAATGTCAATTATGACAAATTTATGACAAATTTGCACTTTCTATGCAAAATTGATTGATTGATAATTCATGACAAAATTATGACAAATTTCTATGTCAAAATTGAATGATTGTCAATTATGACAAATTATGACAAACTGAAATGTCATTCCCATGAAATTAGGAGGAAAATAGGAGGAAATTGAATTAGAAATTAGGAAAATTAGAAAATTGGAAAATAGGAATTAGGAAATTAGAAAATGAGGAAATTAGGAATTAGGAAAAATTAGGTAAATCAATTAATAATTTGTCATTTATTAATTAATTCACAAAAAGAGGAATAATTAATTAGCCAATTAAATTAAACATTTAATTGTGACACGAAGACCTAGGATAAATAAACTATTTAACCTAGAGGGAGAAATGACAAACAAGGTTAAATGAATAAATCATGAAACCCTAGAAGATAAATTAGAAATGCAAGGACGACAATTAGGTCTTGATGTAGGATTGATTTGATCATGATTCCGATTAACGACAGGACCAATGCTGACAAACGATTTGATTGATAAATGTGCCAATTGACAAGGAACAATGAATAATTGATCCAAATTGACATGATTGAAAAGGACAATGATCGATGACACATCGATCGCAAAATTGACGAGATTGACCCAAGGAGATAAGAGATTGACAAGATCGACCAAAATCATGACTGAAGATTGCTATCGACAAGACCTAATTTGAAAGCGAGAAAAATGATGAATGCAGAAGAAGGACTTGATGCTTGCAAATGATAAAGACCAAGTGCGCAAAATAGAAGAATGTTAATGCGACGCAAGAACCCTAAAATAAGGCAATGTGCAAATGTTAAAGTATGACTCCACAAGTGTTGACCATTTTTAGACGTCTACAGATACCATAATCCATAGTCAATAGTTCCCTTTAGATATCTAAGAATCTGCTTGACTGCTACCAAGTGGTATTCTCTTGGACTTTTCTGGAACCTTGCAGTAATACCCACTGCATGTGCAATGTTCGGTCTGCTATGTACTACATAGTGCAGCTTACCAATCATTGATCGGTATTCCTTCTCATTTACCAACACTAAGCCATCATGTTTTGACAATTTACAACCAGTCACCATTGGTGTACCAACTAGTTTGTTGTCTTTCATGCCAAAGGTCTTCAACACCTCTTTGACAAACTTGGACTGAGTGATAAAGATACCATCTTTCATTTGTTGAATCTATAGTCCAATGAAGAACTTAATCTCCCCTATAAGTGGCATCTCAAATTCCTTCTTCATCTCATCTGCAAAATCATGACTCATCTTGTCATCTCCACCAAAAATTATATCATCAACAAATACTTCACAGATCATAATCTGATCTCCTTCTGATTTCAAATAGATATTGCTATCTTCACTTGTTCTTTCAAATCCAATCTTCACAAGATGGGAGTGTAAGCATTCATACCATGCTCTAGGTGCCTGCTTTAATCCATACAAGGCTTTATGTAGCCTACACACCATGTCACTATCTTTTGATAGGGCAAACCCATCTGGTTGCTCTATATACACCTCCTCTTCAAGTATTCCATTCAGAAATGCATATTTTACATTCATTTGATATACTTTGAATACCTTGAAGGCTACATATGCAAGAAGCATACAAACTCCTTCCAATATAGCTACTAGAGCAAAGGTTTCTCCATAGTCTTCTCCTTCTTCTTGAGCATATCCCTTACACACTATTATGGCTTTGTTTCTTACCGATGTGCCATCTTCATTCAGCTTATTTCTGAAAACCCATTTGGTGCCAATGACATTTTTATGCTCTGGTCTAGGTACCAAGGACCATGTGCCATTCTTTTCTATATGGTCAAGTTTCTCTTCCATTGCCTTGATCCAGTCTCCATCTTTATGTGTGTCTTTAAAAGTTTTAGGCTCAAATTTAGAGATCATGCAAGATTTTTCTCTGACCTTTCTTCTTGTAAGAATTACTGCATCCTTATCTTCTATGATCTTCTTTGGATCATGATTTAGCTTAACATACCTAGGAATGATCTTAACAGATTCATCTTTCTTTTCTTCTTCATCCTCATCTTCATCAATATTAGCATCTACCGGTGTAGAAGCACTATTACTGGTACTAGGTTGTTTTGCAACCAGTTCCCAGAAGGTTATCACCGATTCATCTACCACTTTCTCACTGCCAGTTTCCTCAGGTTTCTTAGAAGCTTCATCAACTCTAACATTGATACTTTCAACAATTCTTTGAGTCCTATTGTTGAAACACTTGAGAGCTTTGCTTTTGGTGGAATACCCTAGGAATATTCCCTCATCACTTTTTGCATCAAACTTGCTCTGGTGTTCACTCCTCTTGATATAACATTTGCTACCAAACACTGTAAAGTAGCTTACTACTAGTATCTTATAGGTCCAATACTCATAAGGAGTTCTATCCTTACCTTTCTTGATGAGTACCTAGTTCATGGTGTAGACTGCAGTGCTCACCGCTTCTCTCCAAAAAGTGTGAGCAACCTTTCCTTGAATCAACATGGTTTTGGCTGCTTCAACTATAGTCCAGTTGTTCCTCTCTGCTAGGTCATTCTATTGTGGAGTCTGGGGGGTAGACACTTGCCTCTTGATGCCATTTTCTTCATAGTACTTATTGAACTCACTAGAAGTGAACTCACCTCCTTGGTCAGTTCTGAGGCATTTTATTCTCTTACCACTTTCTTTTTCAACCATTTCTCTGAAGGCTTTGAACTTTTCAAAAGCTTCAAACTTGTCTTTCAAGAATGTGACCCACATCATTCTTGAGTAGTCATCAGTGAGAATCATAAATTACCTATCTCCCTGCACACTCCTTGTTTTAATAGGACCACACAAATCAGTATGCACAAGATCAAGTAAATTATCTACAGTGAAAGATTTACCTTTGAAGGTTGAGGAAGACATTTTCCCCAGTTGACACTCTCTGCACAAAGGATTCTCTGGTTTGCTCAACACAGGAAATCCTCTAACTGCCTTGATCTTACTGGCCATCACAATATTATCAAAGTTTACATGGCAGAGTCTCTTATGCCATATCCAACTATCATAAAACTTAGCCATTAGACATGTACTATTATTGGCATTCAGGTGAAATAAGTTACCTCTAGTTTGCATACCAGTGGTCATCAGTTCACCACTCTTTCCTTTTATTTTGCACTCTCCATCTTTGAACTCTAGAGTGAGTTCATTATCATTTAGTTGGGCAACACTCAAAAGGTTATGCCTGAGACCTTCTACCCAATACACATTATTAGCACTGCTTTTTCCATTTAGAGAGATGGACCATCTACCTTTTACCATACATGGTGCATCATTACCAAATTGGACCACACCACCATCATACTCTTCCAGAGATAGAAACTTTCTCTGGTCACCAGTCATGTGGTGAGAACAACCACTATCAATAATCCACTCATTGGAATTATCAAAGCGGGAGACAAGAGCCTTCTTGTCTGACACATCTTCCCTGTCTGCTACAAACACAATGTCTTCACTTTCTTCATCTTCTAATTCCTCATCAGTGACACCTTCATCAACTGCTACAAAACAATTTCTCCTGTTTCCTCCTTTGAACTTCTTGAACTTCTCCAGTTTGTCCTTATTATCACCATTAGGACAGTTTATAGCAATGTGTCCTATCCTATTGCAAGAGAAGCATTTCAAAGGGAGCTTACCTCTATATTTACCGGTTCCCTTAGGAAGTCTCTTGGAAAGAAGAGCTTCAAATTCCATTGGGATCTCCTCATCATCCATTTCTTTGCCTTGTATTGGTTCACAACTGGTGCTAGCTTCTTTTCCCTTTCTAGATGGTGCAGCAGATGCTCTAAAGGCTGATTGAGTCTTTGGAATACTACCATCATAATTATTTATCTCATATGCGGTCAACTTAGCAATGATGGAGTCTAGGGATACCTTTGTCTTGTTTATAGACCTCAACTCCTGAATAGCAGCAACCCTTATTGCATAGACTGGTAACAAGGATCTCAAGACTTTGATAACAATAGTGGAATCATCTATTTTGTCTCCTGCACTCTTGATGTCTCCAACAATAGTTGATTCTTATTCCATATTGTTGAATGGTCTCTCCTTCAACCATCTGCATGTCTTCAAACTTTCCCCTAAGGCTCTCTTCCTTAGCTTGTTTCACATGCTCACCACCATAGATATTCTCAAGAGAATCCCATACTTCTTTGGGATTGTCTTTATCTTGAACATCAATAAACTCAATGTCAGATAGATTTCTGATTAGGGCTTCCATGACTTGCCCATTCTCCTGAATCTCTCTCTTTTGATCATCGGTGAGAGTACTGGTAGGGATAGCATAAGCATTCTCAACATAGCTCCACTATTGATCACACATGCTTCTGATGTATATCTTCATTCTATCCTTCCATATTTTAAAGTTATCTCTGTTGAACTTTGGACCTTCCCTCTTCATCATTAGAGTAAGATATTTTCCTCAAGTGGTTAAGCTTACAACTCAGAGGACCTGGAGGATGCTCTGATACCAATTGATGAATAATGATGAACAATTAGCACTAAACTGGTATTGAGGGGGGTGTGTGATCAGTACGGACAAAAAATTTCCTCACAATTCAAACAGTAGAGACTGCACTAACTGGTAAGTAGCATTACCAATCTTAGTCAGGACACTATCGGTAAAACATAGTGAGACTGTGAAAAATACAAACCGGTAATACCCAAATCAATTCAAGACCTAATACCTTATCACAAATTCACCCAAATCCTTAAGCAAGTAATACATTAGAAATACTTATGACCATTGAATCAACTTGCATTACCACTTAACATAAGACACTAAACCATCACATGAAAAGCATCACACATGACACATTGATTTTTCACATGGAAACCCAACTGGGAAAAACCACTATGGGGATGAATACCCACAAGCTGTTCTTTGAACTCTTTTGAAGTCTTCTCTATTAGGAGCCTAGTCCGATTAAAGAATTTTACAATAGGTCATCCTAGGAATCGATCCTGCTAGGGATCACCCAGTTAAGGGATGGCTAAATACTCGATTAAAGGTTAGAACCCTGTTAAAGGTTACCTTGCAAGAGGATTTGAAGAACTCATTGAATTGAGTCACCCTGTTAAAGCTACCTGGTTAAGGGATTTTCTAGCTGCTGAAATGGTTAGAAGTCAACAGGTAGTACACTGATCTGATAACAACACACAATGCCAAGGCAGATCCTCTTTAGCTCCTTTTCTTCTGCAATTACACTCTACATGTATCAACACGCTTCTTCGATATGGCAAGAAACAAGTATCTCTTCACTTGGATACAAACATAACATTTTCCAACAACTTCAAAATGAAAAACATCATCAGCCTTATAGGAAACAGATAGGTTGGTAGCATAAACTCTAAACCCTAAACATTTAGGTTTAACAATTCAGTCAGTTCAATCTTGACCGTTAATCATACAACATTGAATGCATCAATCTTGAATAGATCTCAAGACGTTCTCCAACGTTCATTCTTTTCTGCTTCAAGAAGTTGATAACCCATCACGCACTTTCCACCATTTACAAAGACTTCTCACATTCCCGAGGTAGATAGGATCAATTTCCATGCAAGATCCTCAAGGAAATCCTTCACGCACACAAGGTTGATGTGGCAACACGATCAGATCTTCATTACAATGCTAACTCATCACAAGATGTCATCGGTTGGATCACATAGGCTTGGAAAGCATCAACTGAAAACCTTGAAGCTGAGACTATCAACCAGTAGTCATGCCAAATGAAACCCTGATACAAAACTTCCCATATACCGGTTCTCATTCCAACATACCAGTTCACCTTGAAAAAACATACCGCTTCACTTTTTCATATATATACCAGTTCACATCATCATACTGGTTCTCTTACCAGTTTTCTTATATCAATATACCGACTCATACTTCAACATATTGAGATCAATGACAACATGCAATATCATCTTGTCATCAAGCTCAATACATATGCCAATAGTTTATATTGAGAAACCTTATGGTTTTTCACTATTAGATGATACAAATATGGTTTGTAGGTTAAGGAAATCTTTATATGGATTGAAACAAGCACCTAGAGCTTGGTATGTAAGGTTGGATAAATACCTTTTGAAGCTTGGTTTTACCAAAGGCAGCGCTGACAGTAATTTATATTATAAAATTATTGATCATGATATACTGATTGTTGAAGTATTTGTTGATGACATTATTTTTGGAGGTGAAGATAAGTTATGCATAGAATTTTCTAAGAATATGCAGAAATAATTTGACATGTCTATGATTGGTGAGATGAAATTTTTCTTAGGTTTGTAGATTACTGAGATTGACAAAGGTATTTTTATCTATCAAACTAAATATGCTAAGGAATTGTTGAATAAATTTGGTATGGGAGACTCTAAACCGGTAAGTACTCCTATGGTTACAAGTGAGAAATTGACAAGAAAAGATGTTTCTGCACCAATAAATCCTACAGAGGGAGACTTGTTTGGCATTTCTTGGTACTTAGATGTTTTTTCACATCTAGTGTTGCCATCAATGCCAAAGGGGAAGATTGTTGGCCATTTGGTGGAATTGATTGTGTTGCATTAATGTTTTGTCATTGATGCCAACACTAGTTGTTTAGATGCTTTATTAACACCCTTCTGGTCCTGGTAGGTTGAATGGTTTCTGGTTAACTTGGATCCAGTATGATCTGGTAGGCTTCGATATAATCTAGTGATAGAACTGGCTTGTTCATGATACTTGTACTCATATTTGGTCAGTTGGTTTTGGTATGTAGATTGGATGCTATCCTACTTGCTTAGAAGATTGTTTTTTGGTTCTAGCGAGGGTTTCACTAGTAGAGCTTTTGATGGAGATCTTTGATGAATTCCATAAATGGTGTTGGTGTAGCTTTTGGTGGAGTTTCAAGATGTCGTTGATGATCATGTTCAAGACTTGGCAGTTGGAGATCATTGTTGAAGCGTGTGGACCTATACTTGGTCCCAGTTGATCTAGGTTATGGATCGACTTTAATGTAACATGTGGATAAGACCTTTTGATATATTTCAAGGATTTCTTATGTATTGATATTAATTTTTTGGTCTAAGACCAACATGGTTTGTAATTATGTAATCCGTTTATTGTTTGGTTACTGGCCTGATTGTTTATGGTTGAGGGTTTTGTATAAATAGTTGTAAGATCTCATTGTAGATCATCATGGTTAATTAAAGAGGTCATGGTCAAGGAATGTAATGTGAGAATAATGTAATATCATTCAGGTAGAGGAGTTGGTTGATCATTGGAGATTGAATTAGGTTTATGTAAGAGGATTTATTCCTCTGGTACTGAGCTTAACTGGAATTGTACTCAGATATAGGAGATGCTATCTTTTGCAGTTCAACACTTCTCTGGATTGTAGTCAAGATTTGTATGTAGTCAGTGAGGCTCCTTTTGTGATGAGTAGTGTGCTCTAGGCTATTGGCCTTCATGCAAGTGCAGGCCCCTTCATTGTAATTCACATACTTACTACAGAAGTATTATCTGACTGTGTGTAGGCTTCCCACCATGGTTTTTCTCTTTACTAGGTTTTCCACGTACAAATCTTGGTTTTATGTGGATGGCTTTTATTTTGTGATTATTCTTTATGCTTAATTGGTTTATTTGCCCTTCTAGTATTAATGTTTTGGGTTTTGATATTAAAGTTTAAATTTTAATGGTTCTTATAATCTGTGACAACTGATTCACCCCCCCTCCCCTCTTAGTTGTCTTTCAATTATCTGAGCTGTCTAACAAAAGGTAGCCTGAAATTAGGGTAAAAAATCACCAATAGGGAATGGCTCCTCTGAGCTTGGGCCAATATGGTATGTTGTGCTCCCTTCTCTAGCCAAATGAATTGGAAGGAAATTACTTCTAATGAATTCCTTCATCTTATAGTATTATGCTTTTATCTCATTCAGGTCTACCTGCACCAGCTTTGTAGATGGTTCATATAGGTCAAAAATCTCCTAGAATTCTTCCCTTCTGATGGTCAGCAAATCTCTCCTTCATTTCCCCTAATAACCCTCGTGATAGGGTCATATCTATTTGCAATAGATTTGATAAGATCAACATCCATGAAGACACCCGACACCACTAACTTACCCAAATCATACTACTAGGGACTGGATAGTGGGGAATGCAAGTTCCTCTATCCATAACATAATTTAAACATCTCTAATCTAGTCATTGGTATACTAACATCCGCCAAGCGGAATGATTTATTAGTTAACCTTTCTCCTAGGGTTTTTCCACTCATAAATCTCTTCCCTTGGTGTCTATCACTTGTCGAGGGCTTCAATTGGTCCAAGAAATCATAAAAAAGATTCCTTTTCATGTAATCAATTTGCGCTGAATGGTTTTTTGTGAGGGAGCCATCTTTTTAACTAGGGTTTTCTACTATAGATTCAAATTGAGAAAGAAAAGACTAGGGCTAACACAAGATTTAAATTACAATAGTAATTTAAGAAAATTTCACTCTTCTCTATTTAACTTCTAACCCTAGAACAATTGAAATTCTTTTATTATAATTTCATGCATAATTTATAACATCAATTGTTTCAAGAATAGATGAAGGAGCTTAGACAAACTAACTATTTCGATTACACCAGAAGGATAGTGATTCTGTTTTGCAAGGAATCATTTCAATCCTCTTCAGTAGCAGGAATGTCTTCTGGATCGCTATGAAATTCTTTACAAATCAAGAATAGATTTTAAGAGTACTTTTATCACTACCTGGAATGAAATGCTAATGTTTCATCCACCATTACTACTCATGCGAGTGAAATAATGGCTCTTGAATTGCATTTGAAAATTTTAAAACCTGACTGTCGATCATCTTTCAAGTTGGAAAATCTTATAGACTAGACCATTCAATCTAACAATTACCCTCCAATGTGGCAACTGGGTCCATCCTTGGCATGATGTGGCACATCCAACTCATCGCCTGTTTCACCACTTTCAGTGATCCCACCATCGACTTTGCTTGGCCTACCTTGGACATGTGGCATCATCTCGTGATGTTGTAGTCCATAATCTCTTCACATCTCTCGATCGCGGGATCATAGAAACCATCGGATCTACTCTTTGTTTACTTTCTAGCTGCACCGGTCACTTAATAATGGCCACCAACTCCTGAGGATTTCTTAGACTAGAATTAAAAAAATACTGCTTGATATAAGCACGTGCAAAAATATTCATTTCTAGTAACTTGGGTTTTACCCGCTAAGAACTGATAATATCAAAAATTTGAAAATTAAAATTATTGACTCACCTTTCTTCGTTGAGCATCGTCCTTGCACTTTTGACCACAGGGAAGCGCGAACCATCAGATTTGTCTTGCCTTTATCAATTGGCCAAAATACTTAGGAGTTTTGGACTTTAGGAAAATTATGGGCACATGAACAAACATTAAAATGAGACTGACTATAGGGAAAAAATTTACGCGACTTAGGAAATCATTTCTTAGACTGGTCTAACACAACTTAGCGTTTAGGAAATAAAATGGCCCTGCCAATGGTAAACAACCCTCAGTCTTAAGTGGGAAAAAGTAACAATGGAACATAAAAGGACCAAGGTTTTTTCTTTTATATCAAGACTTAATTAGAAATCACAACCCCTAAAACCCTAAACCTTGAAACCTTGACAAAGGGCACAATAAAACCAGAATAAACAAAATTTTGCAAGACATAATTTTAGGTCCTATCATGTGGCTCGACTGATTGGTGTCATTGCTTTGGCATGCATGGATCTAATTTAGGTTTGGTGTTTGTTAGATTCAATAAAAGTCCCAAAGACTCTAAGAGGGGGTGGGGTGAATCAGTGTCTAACCAGTTAAATGAATATTTAAACTTATTTATAACTTTGCAACCCAAAACAGTGTACCGGTAAACAAAAATTAATGGAGTAAACACAAATAATAGAGACAACATAGAAACACACCTCAACACAAGATATTTTAATGAGGCAACCTAGTGTGGGAAAAATCATGGTGGGATTTGTAACCCACAATATTTACTCACTGGCCAATGAATAAATACTACTTACAATAAGGGCCTGCACATGCAGGAAGGCCAACTGCCTAGAGCTCATTACTCAAAAGAGTCTCACTGACTACAATATGGATAATTAAATCCAATACAATGTACTACTCAAAATAGCATCTCTAATGCCTGGTTTAGTACCGGTTTAAGCTCAGTTAGATGCCTTAACCAAAACCTTCACTGTCCACTATATTACCTCATACAATAATTACATTTTGCCATTCTACCTTACATCAAAATGACCTATGAGATCACATACATATATGAGTCTATACAATATACCAAGTCGGCTTACAAATAGTTAATTACAATTACAGAACAATTCACATAAACAAAAATTTATCCCATGTCAGTCTTGTTGGTATCATGCATGTTTTGCATTGGTTTTGTCATTGATGTCAACACTTGTCAACACTTATCATTATTGGAGATCTTTGGTTATGTTCACCAGCATATTCAGTGACTTATGCACGGCCACCGGTATTTGGTTCACCGACAGGTTATATTGTTCACCAACATAGAGGATGACTTGTTATCATATGGAGATCACTTGGTTATGTCAAAGACATGGTTTGGACACTTGGCTTTGGTGATTTGGTTATTGGTCTAATCGAGTTTGTATATTTGTTGTTACCGGCAAATTGGTCTAGATTATGGACCAACAAGCATTATCTATTCCATATCAGCACAACATGTTATGGAGATGATTTATTGATTGGTTATTATTGTAAATGCATTAAGATGTCATAAAGCATCACATATTGATTCATTTGTAATTGTTTTAATTGTAATATTCTTAGTGAGCCGACCTACATATTTGGTCTTAGGTTTTGGTATATATGTAAGATCTCATTTGTGAGATTAACATGGTAGTGGAAGAGGAATGTAATAAGGTATATGTGAATATAAGTAGAGCTACTCATGCAGACATCATTTGAAGATTAAAGGAAGGTTTTGAAGAAGACAATCAGAGCTTAACCGGTATTGAATTCAACATATGAAGATGCTACTTTGAGTAGTACATTATCATTGGATTTCACCATCCAATTGTAGTCAATGTGACTCTCATTTTGTGATTGAGCAGTGAGCTCTAGGCAGTTGGCCTTTTTGCATTTGCAGACCCCATTTATACACACATACTATCTACAGTAGTATCATCTGATTGTGGGTAAGTTTTCCCACCATGGTTTTTCCCCTTACAGGGTTTTCATGTACAAATATCTGTGTTATGTGTTTTGGATGTTATTTGTCTTTATGTTTCATACATTAAACTTTACTAGTACTGTTATTAACTATTAAACTGTCAACCAACATTAAGTTTGGTTTATCGGTATTATGCATCAAGTTTGATTAAGTTATATTTGGGTTTAAATTAATAGACAAATGATTCCCCCCCCCTCACCCTCTCATTTGCCTCTGGGTCCTAACAATTGGTATCAAAGCTAAGTCATTTTTTTGCAGAAGTTTAATAGCTTGAGGAGATTCTATGACAACTAACTATTTCAGGAAGGACAGTCTGAAGCTTGATGGAACTAACTATGGTATATGGAAGATCGGAATGGAGACACTTTTGAATTGCATTGAAAGAGACATGAGATATTACAAAGAATGGCTATGTTGGTCCTACACAAAGTCAACCTAATCCATCAAACTTGGCTAAAGGTTAGGAGAATGATTGCAAAGTAAGAGAAGCACTTTTGAGTGCATTGTCAGATCAACAAATCATGGTATTATCAGATCGATCTACTGCTAAAGATATTTGGGATAAATTAGAGACATTGAATGAAGGTGATACCACTATCAAAATTGCAAAACTAGAATGCTTCCGGGTCAAGTATAAAAATCTAAAAATGGAAGAAGATGAAAGGATTTCTGCTTTTATGGAAAGAGTTAATGAAATTGTTTTGGGTATACAATGTTGTGGAGGATCCTTAAGTGAAGATGAGATTGTTTCTAAAGTTTTAAGAGCATTGCTAATGACATACAAAATGAAAGTAATTGCTATTAATGAATTGAGAACAATGCCTAATACATCAATATCTAGAGATACCTTGGTTGGAAAACTTTTGGCTTTTGAACTTGAGGAATTTGGTCCTGTTGTTACAATTAAGACAAATTTAGCTTTCAAAGCATCGTCATCATCAACATCATCATCATCATCATCTAAGAAATCTGATTGGAAAGCACTTTATGCAAGAGAACTTGAAGACATCAGAAGAGAGAATGAAGAATTGGAAGAGCTTGAAGCACTATTTGCAAGGAAAATGCCTAAAGGTCCAGTTGGAAGTAAGTATGAAGGTAAAGCACCATTAAAATGTTTTAACTGCAATAAAATTGGTCATATGGCATCTAGGTGTCCTGATAGACATGCAAGATTGAAAGAAGAAGCTAAAAGAACATATAAGCCTAACCCTGAATATCAGAGATACGGATTTAAGAAGAATAAAGACAAATCATGTTACTAATGATTCTAATGAGGAACCGACAGACAATGGATGGGATTTTATTGCAATAATAGAAGATCAACTAACACCTACTATACAATCGGTAGAGTAGGCCCTGGCAGCTAAAATTGAAGAAAAGGATGAATGGATCATTGGTTCTGGATGTTCACATCATATGGCTGGTAATAAACGTAAATTCTTAACCTTTCAGGAATACAATGGAGGTCTAGTAATATTTGGGGATGATAAAGCTTGTTTGATTAGAGGAAAAGGCACTATATCTTTTGATGGTAAGCACAATACTGACAACATTTATTATGTTGAAGGTTTGAAGCATAATCTTTTGAGTGTTGGTCAATTAGTTGTGTTATCACTATTTAGAAAATTGGGTACTATTATCCCATAGTCAGCTAAAAATCTGCAAAAGTATGTTTGGCATGGCCTTGTTGCCCCTGTATTTCTTGGGTAAAAAGAGGGTTTAAGGTTTTTGAATTTTAACCCTTGCCTATATTTTGTTAAACCCTTGCATTATATTCCTGCATTACTTTTTCCACTTAAGGAAGGGCCAGTCTATCATGAAAAGTGTCCCCCCCAAAAGGTTTTCCCTAAGCGGTCTTTCAAATATTTTCAATCTTTACACCTTTACCTATGTTCAGTTCCAATCTTTGTCGGGCTCCTTAATAATTGTGCAAGTCAATGTTGATCCTACGGATGTCGTTGTTTCACTGGGTAAAGATGCTTGTAGGTTAGTGTTTGCAAAATGGTGAAAAGGGTAAGCGGGCCCGACCAGAGGATTGTTTGTCAGATTAAAAGACTGCATCTTGTATTGGATCCAATAGCTCGCGTTGATTCACAGCCAAAAGATGCATGTGATTTACCTTTCATGAAATAGCGAAAGAGTTGGTGGGTCCCAGAGGTGAGCGGTTCTATTGGTTAAAGAATGATCAGTTTAGAAAAGATCAACACTTGGCATTGATTCGCAGCCGAAAGATGCATGTGTTTTACCTTTCATGAAGTAGCGAAAAGGTGGAGGGCCCAGGCAAGGTGATCACGACAAGGGTAACAGATGAGCGGGTTTATAAGATCTAATGGTGGTCATTGCTTCATGAAGAAGAGTTACTAGAAATTTAAGGTCCAGGAAGTAGCGAAAAGGTCAGTGGGCCCAAAGGACAAGCAGGTCATAGTTTTTAAAGACCGATTAAGTAGAAGTTAATCGGACAGCTCGCGTGGATTCATAGTGTCAAATCAAACAGAGATTAATGTTCGTGAAATAGCAAAATGATGTGGTGGTCACATGGAGGATGAATTGGAAGGACAGATGGGTTGCTCTATAGAAAGAATTAGTGACTTGTCAGATAAACGTGGCTCCGAAGGGTAGGTGAGGGCCCGCCTTGATTTAACCAGCGGTTATGTTGAAAATGGTAAAGTAAAACATATGGTGGCCTTAGAATGGAAAACGATGGAATTATCTGAGCAAATAGCCAACTGCCACGTGAAATTTATTAGCCAATGATGAAACAAAGCAAGTGGTCTCCAAGTTGAGGGCCCACTTTAAAGGTCTGAGCATGTTAAATGGTGTTCATCTTGAGGTGGATCCTATGGTTGTCATTATTTCGCAGCTTGAAGATGCCTGCAGTTTAGCCTTCGCGAAATGGCAAAAACCGTTAGCCGTCATGGTTGTGCACGGTTAGTTAAGAAGACTGGTGGTTGTTGTAGGAAGTAAAGATTGAGCAAGTAGATGATGATCTGATGGTCGGCATTGCTTCATGTGGTAAAAGTGCACAAGGTTTAAGGTTTGTGAAATAGCGAAAAAAAGGTAGGGCCCGACACTAATATAGAAGGACTGGAAGGAGTAAAGGTAGTGTAAGTTTCCAAGGATCCAATAAACATCATTGCTTCCTGAAGGAAAGGTGCAAGGTTTTAAACTCTGCAAAATGGCGAAACAACGAAAAAGAGAAAAACTCAGAAGGCTTGTGATCCGTTGGAGCTCGTTTTTGAATTCGACTCGTGAATTCAATTCTGAGGTGATGGCCGAAGCATGTGGGATTAACTTCTCAATTCAATGCCAAGCTGTTGTATTAAGGTCTGCATCAACTGAATGTTAGCACCATTTCGACAAGCTTGTTGTACAGGAGCTGGTGTAGAGAGAGTTTCTTTAGGTGGGTAACAGGTTTTTACGTTTTTCTTGTTAAGTTGCAGTCGTAAAATCATTGTTACTGTGTGAATTGCATCGTTAAAGTTTTGTGTAAATCTCAATTGATAATTGCATTAATGGGATAGCACCAAGAAGGGATTTCATAGGGAAGGTAAATTACCAAGATAGTAATATATGTGATGACTTCCTAGAACAACTAACTATGTCGAACAATCCCGAGGAAAAAGCTAAAGAATTGGTGCCAAAAAACCCTCGTTTAAGAATTGGAGATGGGTTATATGACAAAGGCAATTGGTTGAGGGATCCACAAATAGGGATGTTAGGTCTAGGACTTTTCAGGGTAGGTTTTGGTTAGAGACATTCCCTTGCCCCATTAAATAGTATATGGGAATTGGATGTGGGAAAGCTTATAGTCCCAGGGGTCTTCATGGATATAGATTTGTTGACCCTGATTGCACAAAATTATGATGCTGTAGCCAAATGTATTAGAAATACAAAGGGAACAACCTTAATTGAGATTAATGATGATGAGTTTAGGAAGGTTTTCAAGCTTGGTGAAGTGTCCAATTATTTAGAGCCTATCAACTTTGAGAAACTAGCACAGGTCTATAATGTACAAAGGGATCACCTAAGGAGTGGCCCACTGAAAGAGTTTTTTGTCAAGATAGGAGGGTTAACTATAGTAGGCCCCAGTACAATGGAACCTTTCTCCTTGAATCTATTTACTCTAAGGGCTAAGGCATGTATTGGGCACTTTGTCAGATTTTTGGAGAAGATGCTAAGAGAAACATGCCAACCCATTACATGTTGATGATTGCACATATTCTAAACCCCTCTAGCAATAACATTTGATTATGCGCCTTACCTTACTGATGAAATTCATGAAGGGCTAGTAGGCATAAAAAATGGTAAGGTGGATATTCCTTTTGGATGGTACTCCCTTCTCATGCACATGTTTTTATTCAAAGGTGTTGATTATTTTGGTAATGAAATAGAACTAGTAAAGGAAAAAGATGGTGAAGAGATGCCAATACAATTATGGAGCACCATTCTATCCTAGGATAGAGAAGATGCCAGTTACCTAAAGTTTGATAGGTGCTTTGCATCTAAAATCAAGATTCTCTTGTGTGCAGAAAACCATAGGATCCTTAAGGCTCTCTTAGAATTCCTCAGGCCCAAGGAGTTTGCTGAAGGTATTAAGATTGTTAATAATTGGGGTGATATTTATTTGTACCCTATTTCTATAGTTTTCAGAGTTTATGGTTTCAGAGGCACTCCATATTTATTTCCTTATCAAGTCCCACTGAAGATAGGAATTGCAGAAGTCTTAAGGAAGATTGGAAGTGTGCAAGAGGTAGAGCTGACAAATAGAGGTAAAGGGACTATTTTCCCAACTACTACCATGGCTCATCATTTTGTGATCACCAAAGGTGACTGGAAGTATTTTGAAGAATTATTTAAACCATATAGGTTGTCTATTGCTGTTTCAAGATTTGCAGACCCAGAAGATTTTTTCAATGGCATGTTTAGAAAGAGAGAAATATGTAAAGGTGGGCCGCACCAATTTCATTTCCTTGAAGATCTGATTAGGAATGAATTAAATTTGGATGAGACAGAATTGAGGAAAGAGAGGTGGGTGGCATACAAAAGGGATCTTGACTTCATTCATAAATTTGATAGTAGTTATGACCCTCGTTCTAGTTTTAATCCCTTTGAGGAAAAAATCAAATTCTTAATTCTTTATTTTGAAGACCTCATGCAAACTTTCAAAGAAAAGAGGGAGGCAATAATGAGAAATGATCCTGACAGGGTTAGATTGGTTCTATCTAAGCCTACCTTTTCTAAGGCCATCCCACCTGGTGATTATGTAATGCATAAGAAATTGAAATATAGTGTGATGATTCCAGTGACTAGTGAGCCTTCTACTTCAAGAGGGAAAAGAAAAATTGAAGATGTCATTGGCATCCAAGACCCCTAAAAGGAAAAGAGTGGGGAAGGAAGTGCAAACCGATGAGCCTCTGTATTCTCCATCTCAATCCTCCATCCACATAGGAGATGAGTAGGCGGTGGTTGAACAGTTGTTACAGTTAGGGAGTCTTAGGGAGATTGCCTATACATATGAGGAAACAAAAGAAGGGATTCCAGAAGAGCCACCTAGTGCTGAGATGAACTTGACTGAAGGCGAGCTCAAAGGTAAAGAGTTAGACCCAACTATCAAGCAAGCTAGTGAGGAGTTCCTGGCTAATAGTAACTTTGTTAAAATAGGGGCCTTCATGCAATTTGTATGGAAACAATACATGTAATAGTTTAAGGCCAAATGTGAAAAAAGGAAGAGTGAGAAGCCTCACAAAGATGCAACTCTAGTGGAGGAAGAGGTAAAACAAGAAATGATTGAAGATTTCAAGGCCACTACTCCTGAAAAGGGAAGAGAGATGGTATCAAAGGCTGGAGTTTTAATTCTCCATGAGTGGGATATAGCTGATGCTTTGGTACTTGAAGTAGCAAGGAAGGAAACTAAGTGTATCGAAGGAGTGACATTCAGCAAAGATGATGCTACTTTAGTCATGTGGTCCTTGAAAAAAGAATGAAAATAGAAGAAGAAAAGATGCCTCAGATTCTAGTTTCCTAGGAGGTATGATTGGGAAAAGAGTCCAAGATACAGGGGTGGTAGAAGCTGCTAGTACAATTTTAAAAACTGCAAAATTTAGTGGAGCAGTGGCAGAAAAGGAGGCAAAGGAAAAAGCTAATCTCCAGTTGAAATTGGAAACAATCTTGAAGGCCTATAATGAGGCCAAAGAAGGAATAGCTAATTGAGATAGCATCATTGCTAGACTTCAAAGTCAGTTGGCAGGACAACACCATCAAGTTGAGTCCTCTACTCTAATGATAGCTTCTTCTCCAGCAAGACCTCCACCTACAAGTCCGATCATAGAATATCCCCCTTCTGCTATGCCTTCTGGTTTCCAATCAGCTGAAACTATTCAACATGAGATGGAAATGTTGAAACAGGCTCAAGCCCTATTTGCAAGTAAGTATGAGGAGAAGGTAAAGGCTAGAATTTTAAAATTTTCTGATTCAGTTAGGGCCTCTATCATACATATTTCTGTGAAGAGGATTTTGAACATTTTGACTGAATTAAGAGAAGATGAGACCACTTTGGAACCGATTCTGAATAAGTGGATGCCTAGGGGAAAGGAGTTAGAGCTTATGTGTTCATCCCATGGAGATGCAGAGGAAAATGATAGTCTCAGATCCAGCTGTGAATTAATAAAAGAAATGAATATACTCTCAGAAGAAAGGGCAGGTGTGAAAAGAAAAGCCCAATTGTATAGGAAGGAATATTTTGATCACAAATATGAGTTGTTTTGATGCGGTTTTGTTGGTCTGACTCAGCTAAAAGATGAGATGGCATGGATGGTGTAGCGTCCTAAAATTGTGACACTTGCAATTTCAACTGCATTTCGGTCTTCACGATGGCGACGCAACACGCAACCTGAATGGAGACCCTGAAACTTGCTCACGACACTGAAAACTGCATTTTTCAAGCACCCTGGCCTGAACCTCCTTTCACCCTGCTGTCCCGGGAGGTGGGACCAGAGCGCCCAGCGCCCTGGTCCTTCAGGACCAGGGCGCCCAGCGCCCTGGTCCCTAGGACCATGGCGCCCAGTGCCCTGGTCCCTGGGTCCTATTTTGGGCCCGATCTCCTAAGGGGCTCGGGTCTTTTTGTTTGCAATTTGGAAATTAACTTTCCTGCTCGGCCTAAGGTTGGAAAAATCAGTCTATCAGCCCTAAATGACAAGTATATAAACTACATTTTACTCTTTCATTCGACATGATGGAAAAGGCGTGGAAATTATACTCAAGCATTCAAGCATTCAAGCATTCTTTCAAGTAATTGATCATTTCAAGTCTCCATTCAAGGCTAAGTGTTGCATTCAAGTCAAGGATTCAACCATTGAAGAGGAGATCATATACTACATGCTACAACATACAACATACAACATCTATACCTTCGCACATAAGGATACAAACATCCTTAGAACAAGGAATTAGTACTTGTTTTACAGTCATTTACATTTACAACTCTTGCTCATTTCTTGGTTAATTCCAAAACTGGGGTTTGACCTAAAGGCAAACCCCTAATCCCTAACCCCCCAATCGTCTTCGCTTTTCTGTGTGTAGGTTGCAGGTACGCGGCTGAAATTGAAGATCTGGAATCCTTGTGCAGAGACGAACAGATCCCCCTTCGTTTAGCGGATTTTTCGGAGGACCGTGGCGCTGGGCGCCATTGTCCTGACAACTTTTGCTCAAATTTGCAGGACAGCACCGTATCGACATTCTACTGCTAATTCCAGGTCCGCATCTTCATCCTATAACCCAAACTCAGTTTATAAGCGAATCTTTATGACTTTCTATGCATGCTTAGCTTAATTTCCTTAACAACATTCTTTACAAAAGAGGGTAGCCTTGCTTTCCTAACCCTTGAAATTCATTTAGCATCCAACCTTACATTGTGTGGGATTGGATCTTATGAGTTTCAACCCCTCTTTTGAATGTAAAGTCTCTCCCCTAAGTGAAAACCATCGAATCCTAGCAAACCTCCCTTCTCTCTCCTCGGAGTTGGAAGAGGGGAGAACAACTAGGGTTCGATCACGATTTTCCGCTTTACATTTTGGTGAACCCGACGTGAACATCCTTTCTGATTTTTCATGCTTAGATCTAAAAAAAAATTAATTACATTTCCATGTTTGATCTTTTGCAAAATTTTAGAGGTGATTGCATAAAAACCCTAAAATTTTCTTTTTAGTAATTAAACTTGTGAAATATTTAATTGTTAATGCTTGTTTCAGATCTTCCCTTCTGTTACAAATTATCAATTCATATTTGTGCTTTAATTCTGAAAATTAAGTGGTTAAATGTCAAAACCCTAATTTTTGAAACCCTCTTAATTCAACCTTTGTCCGACAATTTGACCAATCAAAACATCTCCAAATCAGCTGTAACTTTGGATTCTGCAATAAGATCACAATATCTTTCATCCCTGAAAATTTGGAAAAAAGTTGCGAGGACCGTGTTGCACTCCGAGCACCATCATCCCCGACATTTTTTCCAAAAGTTCAGGAGCGAGATCTTGCTGTATTTTCCTGCTAAAATCCAGAATTTTGGCTGATTTTGTCAATTATAACACTTTCAAAATTACAGTCAAAGTTGGTCTTGTGATTGCTTGGATTAAGGCTTCTAATCATTCAAAAATCATTGAAATTAAAATTTTGTGTCAAAATTGCGTTTTTATTATCATAAATCTGAAAATTGTGTTTACATTCATTCGAAATTTCAGTGCTTTATTCAAATTCTTGCATTTTGTGACTTTTGAAATTAAGTGTTTAATTACAACAACTTTGATTTCCGCTTTCAAAATTGAATTTTGCGTGAAATTGAGTCAATTTTTGAATTTCAAAATTTGCATTGCTCTTGACATTCCCTCTAAAATCATAAAATTCAAAATTTCAGTTTCCCTCTCTTTTTCAAAAATTCAAATTTTGCATTTTTCGACAATCTTGATAGGGTTCAATTTTGAATTTGCAACTTTAATTTGGCCTATCTACAGATCGTAAAATCACTCAATTTTTTCGGATTAGCTCTAAAATCATCATACCTTTCATCCCTGCAAATTTCAAAAAAAGTTGCAGGAACCGTGTTGCACTCCGGGCGCCACGGTCCCGGACATTTTTTCCGAAATTTCAGGAGACTGTTGTGATTGCATTTAACAGCTTAAATCCAGAAGATTGGCTGATTTTACTGAAAATTGCTACCTCTAAATTCAAAATTTTCTCTCCTTCTCTAGTGCATGAGTTTTACAACAATAAGCCCTACTTACACTATTCCCGTTAGACGAAGCCATAGAATTAAGTCTTTCCGAGGTTTAACTACTGAGGAGATGGAACCTAATTTGAATAGCCTTTTTAACGAGGACATGGGTAATTTCTCTAATCCTCCTAATGATGAAGAAGCTCTCCATGAGGTTTCTGTAGAACAACTTTCGAAATTGGATAACCAATTTGACGATTTTCGATAATGGATGTCTCACGAATACCCTGATAGTCAAGCTCTTCCTTTAATTGAGGGTCTAAAATGTATGCTTCAAAGTGATAAGAATGGAATTGATATTTTGCATGGTATTTCACACATTGTGAATTCAAATGTGATGCCTATGAAGAGTTGTGCCGAAACCTTAGGTTATACACAACCTCCTACCCAAGACAATCATTCTATTCCTTTGACGACTCCTATTGCTAGTATACCTACCTTTACATCAAACATAATGGCTACTTCTACACAAGACATTCCTCCTATGATCACCAGTCATGGGGGCAACCCTTCTTCTTCAATTAACCCTATTCCTTCATTCAATCCGACTTCTTCATTCATTCCTCCAATGAGTGTTCCTATTATATCTCCACAAATGAACATGACGCAAGGGGGCAATTCATTTAATCATTCTATTCCTCCTTGTAGTGTTCCTCCTGTCCAATCATCTCCTATGACTAATTATCATAGGGTCCCACCACCTTACTCTCTACCTTCTTTCAATAACATAACACCTCCATCTCAATCTAACACATCCAATATGAATTCTTCGACTGAAGCGACCATTAACAATCTAGCACAAACTATTTCTTCTTTATAGCAACAAACTGCCTCTATGAATCAATCTAAGTTTAGTGTGCCCACATTTGATGTTGCGAGCCCGCTTTCTCTTGACATTGTCCGAGCTATTCCTCCTAAACATGTTGAAATCCCGCATTTGGAACTTTATAATGGTAAAGGAGATCCTCTAACACATGTTAAGACTTTTCAAACAATTTGTACTAATTTTGCTTATGACCAAAGGTTGCTTGCAAAACTATTTACTAGAACATTAAGAGACAAAGCCCTACAATGGTATTGCTCGTTGCCTTCTTATTCTATTACTTCTTTCGAACAACTTGCAAATGCTTTCATTCAACAATTTCAAAACAATATAAGTCCTAAAGTTACTTTGATTGATTTAATGCATTGTAAACAAGGTGTTAAAGAAAAAGTGATTGATTTCATTGGTAGATATAAGCATTTGTATGCTCAAATTTCTTTTCCAGTGCCTGACAATGATATTCAAAGAATCTTTATTTCTAATTTACAAAAAGATATTCGAGACAAACTTCTGTTTTCTGAGTTTACTTCTTTCCAATAGTTGTGTGCAACTCTTCACAATTATCAATTGACTGTGAGTCAAATGGAACAATCACATCCTATGGCTCCGAGTGATAAGGGTGATAGCAGTCAACAACCATTTGGGAAGTTTAAACCGAACAGAGATTCCATCAAATTCAATGAAAACATCATCAACAACAATGTGAATGCAGCATCAGGTGTGCCTCCTATTTCTAAATTTTTCAAGAAAGAAAGAAAGTATACTCCTTTGAATGAATCATTGCATAGTATTATGAATAAGTTATTGGAACAAAATGTGCTTACTCTTCCTCCTATAAGACAAATTGATCCTACAAAGATTACTTCACCTTATTTTGATAACAAAGCTTTTTGTCAGTTTCATCGTCAGCCTGGGCATGATACTGAAAAATGTTTTTCTTTAAAGGGTAAAATTCAAGATTTGATTGATAATAATACTATTTCTGTTTCTGGAGTGAATGATAAAGGCAACACATCTGTAGCTCCTCCTAATCAAAATCTTCAGATTTTCACTGATCCATTGCCTTCTCATACCTCTAATGCAATTGAGGCTAATGATTCTTCTCTTTCATCTGATGGTCTTGTGTCTATGACCCCGAATGTGATTAACTTTGTAGAGCAGCAAGAAATCCCTGAAGAACCTTCCATCACATTTGATTCTAGCGAAACCATTAGGGCACCTGATGGTCCTTTATACATAGTTGCAAAAGTTAAGAATACACCTTGCCGTGGAGTGCTTATTGATCCTTCGTGCATGGTTAATGTTATTACTGAAGAATTTCTGTTTACTTTGCAATTGAATCAAGTGATATATGACAAAATAGATGTGATTGTGAAATTATTTGATGCATTTTCTTCTCCTGCAATTGGTTCTATTACATTGCCTATTGAGGTCCATAACAAATCTCTTGATGTGAACTTTGCTATTATCCCATCTTCCGAACAATTTCGTGTGAAGCTTGGCTATCATTGGCTATCTTCCATGAAAGCTATTGCTTCTCCTATTCACAAGTGTTTGAAATTTCCCCATAATGGTGAAGTTGTTACTGTCAATCATAGTCTCTTTAAACCAGCTGAAAGAACCTCTAGTGTTCCTCTTGATTACTTTTGGCCTAAACAATTCCAATCTCTTCCTCCGCGAAGTGATCATCTTTTCAAATCTTATCAAAAGTGGAAAACAGATATGATCTTATCTCTAAGTGAACCTAGAACACCTAAACTTGACATTCCTATCATTCTTGAGAAGGAAGTTCTTCCTTTGAAAGATAAAACTAATGTCTTTCCTCAAGAATAATCTCAACCCATCCCTATGGATGTGACTATGTCTATACCTAATAAACTTCCTAAGAGTAGACCTATACCTCCTCATCATGATGGACTTGGTCTTCTCCCTAAACCGAAAATTCCTCCTTTGTATGGAGCAGTTCCTCCTCCTTCTTTTTATAGAGAGAAGAGACCTTCTTCTTCTCCTATTATCCAGCCTAAGAGACCACAACCTAAACACCCAAGTGCTAAGGATGAGAACATTCCTCCTCCTCAATGTTCTCCACTTCCTACTAAGACTAGACGAAATCGTTCTGCACATGAACGCCGATGAAAGCGTCGTCTTAGAGCTCAGTCAGCTGCTTCTCAAACTTTGCAATCTCCAAAAACACCTTCAACAAGCATTATTCCATTTTCTCCTCAGCCGGACATTGAGCCTAAATCTCCTAAACATAAGATGCATGATGATCTTGATCCTGTGTGAGTTAAAGATCCTATTTTTATAAATCTTGATGACGATATAGATGAAAATGTTACTCCTCTTGCTTCTGATAGTGAATATGAACTTGTTGATGTTGATAACCATTTATCTAATGAATTTTCTAAAGCACTTATCCTAGCTCCTAGACAAGAACAATGTGGCTCGGAACATGAACATAGCCCTTGTTTGGATCTTGTGATAGCTCCATCTGCTGTGGTGGATGTTCCTCCTCTGGTGTGTTCCCTGCCTTCCCGAAACATTGATCAGCAAGATCGGGGGTAGATGACATGCTAGACTAGTTACATTAGCATAGCAGATTCTCTTCTCCTCTCTTGTGTTACTTCTTCTATATGTTATTCTCATTCTTCTATTTGTTGTCCTTAGTGTTGTCTACTTGAGGATGATGCAAAGCATTGAGATCTCTCGATCTCTCTCATGTTGACTCAAAAGACACATGTGTTCCCTTCTTCTAGGTGACCTTCCTTGATTGGGGAATGAAGAACAATTATGAATACATACATATGATATATATACATGAATTATCATACAGCATACTGACCCCGAGGAAAGCGAAGTCACCTCATGCTTTGTGTTTTGTGTCTATTATCCTGGGGCTTATCTCACACTTGGGGGCTAAATCCTTGTGATAACGTGCTCCTTTCTCATTTCTTATGTGTATCACTACGTTAAAACAATCACCCCTGGTGAGGCGTGTGTGATCGCTTTAACGTAGGGGGCATACATCCCGTTCATATCTTTTCAAGATACTTGAAAATTTCTTGGTAATTTAGCCTTGCCTTGAAAATTTTTGATATCTTTCTTGCATGACTCATAGTGAGGGAACCTTACTATTGACAGTCATGGTTCTCCCTCGTGATCTTTCCTTTTACTTTGTCAATCGAAGTTGTAAGATCCTTAGTCCACTGGGGGCTTGGTGTATCTTGCCTCCTTGACGTGGTGAAAGTCTTTCAATATTGTTTCCTTGTACTTTACCGGAAGTATGAGCATACATACTCCCGCTAAAGTGGGGGCTAAATGTAGCGTCCTAAAATTGTGACACTTGCAATTTCGACTGCATTTCGGTCTTCACGATGGCGACGCAACACGCAACCTGAATGGAGACCCTGAAACTTGCTCACGACACTGAAAACTGCATTTTTCAAGCACCCTGGCTTGAACCTCCTTGCACCCTGCTGTCCTGGGAGGTGGGACCAGAGTGCCCAGCGCCCTGGTCCTTCAGGACCAGGGCGCCCAGCGCCTTGGTCCCCAGGACCATGGCGCCCAGCGCCCTGGTCCCTGGGTCCTATTTTGGGCCCGGTCTCCTAAGGGGCTCGGGTCTTTTTGTTTGCAATTTGGAAATTAACTTTCCTGGTCGGCCTAAGGTCGGGAAAATTAGTCTATCACCCCTAAATGACAAGTATATAAACTACATTTTACTCTTTCATTCGACATGATGGAAAAGGCGTGGAAATTATACTCAAGCATTCAAGCATTCAAGCATTCTTTCAAGTAATTGATCATTTCAAGTCTCCATTCAAGGCTAAGTGTTGCATTCAAGTCAAGGATTCAACCATTGAAGAGGAGATCATATACTACATGCTACAACATACAACATACAACATCTATACCTTCGCACATAAGGATACAAACATCCTTAGAACAAGGTATTAGTACTTGTTTTACAGTCATTTACATTTACAACTCTTGCTCATTTCTTGGTTAATTCCAAAACCGGGGTTTGACCTAAAGGAAAACCCCTAATCCCTAACCCCCCAATCGTCTTCGCTTTTCTGTGTGTAGGTTGCAGGTACGTGGCTGAAATTGAAGATCTGGAATCCTTGTGCAGAGACGAACAGATCCCGCTTCGTTTTGCGGATTTTTCGGAGGACCGTGGCACTGGGCACCATCGTCCCAACAACTTTTGCTCAAATTTGCAGGACAGCACTGTATCGACATTCTACTGCTAATTCCAGGTCCGCAGCTTCATCCTATAACCCGAACTCAGTTTATAAGCGAATCTTTATGACTTTCTATGCATGCTTAGCTTAATTTCCTTAACAACATTCTTTACAAAAGAGGGTAGCCTTGCTTTCCTAACCCTTGAAATTCATTTAGCATCCAACCTTACATTGTGTGGGATTGGATCTTATGAGTTTCAACCCCTCTTTTGAATGTAAAGTCTCTCCCCTAAGTGAAAACCATCGAATCCTAGCAAACCTCCCTTCTCTCTCCTCGGAGTTGGAAGAGGGGAGAACAACTAGGGTTCGATCGCGATTTTCCGCTTTACAGATGGAAGAGCTAGACTACAAGTTGTCCCAAAGGGTAAATGAAATCATCGACACTGATGAGATGTCCTTATTTGTCAATATAATTGTGGAGATTGAAAAGGTAAAGTCACACTATGGTTTCATAAAAACAGAGATTGGGTAGTTAAGGGTCACTTGGAAAAGGCTAGAAGGGATGAAGAAGAGTATTGTTAGCAGCTCTTGGCTGAGTGATGACGTGTTTCAGGAGTGGAAGTTCATGTATGCTGGACAAAGAGAAGATATTCTAGAACAGTTAGAAGATGTTGCAGTGGAATAACAAACTGAAGAGGCCGATGATGCCAAAAAAAGACTTGTAAATGTTTTTTGAAGGATATTGCGGTTTGTAACAAACTTTTCTTAGGAATGTCTAAAGCTTGTATGTATCCATGATATTATAAATGGATACCAGGACTAATAGAAAGGAGATCACAAGAATTTTTGTAAGGAAACTCTGCAAAAATATATCTTTTTTTTTTCTAGCTATCAGAGAATATACTTTGAATCAAGTAAGATTATTTTCAAAAATGAATATAAAGATACAAATCAATACTTTTCAGGCCTAAATCTTTGTTGTCTTATGGTGTGCACTCGTTAATTTGCTGGTTTCATTTGAGTAATATAAGGTTGTTTGATTGAACATGGATTGTAAGGTAGTCCTACAGATATGTTTCTAGCTTTTCTTTTCAAGGGAAAGGAATTAAATATGCTTGAGATATCTCTATCAATAAATCAATCGTTTTCTTATTTTGAATTTGATGAACGGTTTTAGTTTTCAGAGGATAAAACTCATGTATATGTCAGGAATGTATGGGGTTAGCTAAGGCTAAGGTGGTGAAATGTATGGGATTATTCAGTTTTGGAATTCTAACTTGATTTGGGTGACTCTATAGCCTGAATAAGGCACTGGTCTTCAATTGTAGGATTCTTTTTACCTTTCTTGAAGATCAATACTGAAAATGTATACAAGTTTTTCTTCTAATGTTTCAGGTACATTGTGGTGATGAAATCCACTGGTTTTTGACACTGGTTTATTATGGATCTCAACTTTTAAAGTTTGAAAATATTCACAGAAGGTATACCCACCTGAACTTTGGATAAGTTCAAAGTGTAGAAGGTTCTAAAACCTTGTTATATGTTACTCTAGAGTTCTATTTCCCTGTTCTCTTCATATGTAGACAAAGTTATTCATTTTCTTGTAGGAGGATAGGAGGGAAATCAAAATTTGAGACTAACAAGTGGCGACTCTACTGGGGAATAGTCATAGTGTGTATCTATGTTATAGATTGGTCCCTAAATTAGTTCAGAAGTTTGTTCGGATATCTATGTTTTGGAAGATTGCCCGATCTCTCATTTCTACTATCTTTCTCTTTGAGAATCTTTGTGATTTTGTTAAATCTTTGCAAGTAATTTGTTTAAGCTTGTTTTCTTATTTCCCCACAATCTATGTGGGTAGCGAATCTGACAAGTATAACTAGTCCTTTTAAATAAGTGTAACTCTTTTAAGAAAAACAAGTATAATGTAGAGAGGAAGGAACACCAGGTCCTTCATGAGGAAACATCCTCATGAGACATTGCAAGAGGGATTACCTAAACAGGCACGGAGAGGCCAGAAAAGATCAGTCGTACATGAGCCATCTAATGTTGCTTGGGTACATAAGAGAATCAATATGGGTAAGTCATCTGAGAGACCCATATATGCAAATTCAAATTCTTCTTCCTGCGAATCTGAGCAAGATATTTTAAGTTTCCATTATGGTTTGTTTGGTAATATTGAAGGTGTCCAAGTTTTAAATTAGGGGATCTCCCATGCTAGTTTGTCTGGGAAGGACAAGAATAGTTCAAATATTAAGAAATATTCTATACCTAGGAGAGTTGATGGAAACATAAATTTAATTGATATTGACCAAGTCAATGTTTCAAAATCTGAAGAAATCTTCCTTGATGAAGATAAGGTATCCCAAGAAATTGAAGTCCTGAATAGAAAATTCCATCATTTAATTTCCTTAAGAACACAAAAGGAAGCAAATAAGGAAAGAGAGGTAAAAGAAAAATTGATGGAGAGAGATAGGTTTTTAAGACAGATTGTTGATCTTGAGTTATTCACCCAAGAGAAATCCAAGAGTAAGGATGAGGGTCCAGTCATTAGAGAAATTCTTGTTGCCAAGACTAACCCTCCATACAAATTTGTTGTGCAACCAAATAGGAAAGTCCTTAATGACCCACAACCTGTTAGAAATAATGTTGATAAGGGTAAACATAAGTACATGGAAGATGGGTCTGGATCTAAGACTACAACGGAGATCTCTCATATGTTATCAGCACATGAGAGAGAGATGGAGAGGATGAGGAAAGAGAAAGAAGATATGCAAATGGAGTTGGAAAAGGCTAAATTAGAAGCAGCCAATCAAGAAGTTAAAAGAAAGATTAATTATCTAAAAGCTCCCCCTTCCCTTAGTAGATCTAAATAAACTTGTTCCTCAGCAAGCTTCACTCCCTTTAGTCAAAATTCAGTCAACCTTGCCTATGAATACTGTCTTAGCTAATCTAGCCCCTGTTAATAACTGAGGTAACCAAATCCCTCTGACTCATAGCCCTAATGTAAGAATGAACATGGGAAATAACCTTGCTGCTAATCAATTCCAGAGAAGACCCATTAACTTGGAATTATACATACAACTCTTCTTTGATGGAATCCCAGGGTACCCCAACTATGTTCCTACAAAATTAAGGGATAGACTCCACAAGTTTGCTGGTAACAATGCAATCAGTGCAGAAGAGCACTTAAAATCTTTTGGTGACTTAATCAATGATTATGAAATAATAGATGAATATGTCATCATGAAATTGTTTGTACAGTCCTTAGTAGATGATGCAAGGGACTGGTATAGAGGTCTCCCTATGAATAGCATTGGGTCTTGGGAAGATTTTAAAAACTGCTTCCAAGAACAGTATGGTGACAAAACAAATGTGAGCTTCATGCTCAATGAGTTTAATAATATTAGAAAGTCTGATAATGAAATTGTAACAGATTTCAATGCTCGATTTCAGAAAGCATTGCATAGGCTATATCAAGTAATGAGGTTAGATGATAATATGTGTCTGAATACTTATTACAATGCTTTTGATTCTAAAATGGCCTATATTCTTAGGGACAAAAACCCACACAGTTTGAGGGATGCTTTTAGAATTGCTATAAATGTGGAAAGTAATAGGAAAGCATCTGGGAAAGTAGGAAGAAGAACTGATGGAAGGTTGTGGCAAGAATAAAAACAACAACCCAATAAAGTTTCTAAAGAGGAAGACAAAATAGAGAAATTAGTGAATGCCATGAAAGATCTCACTACCAAGGTGAATAAAAATGATAAGCCTCATTACAATTGGCAAGATAGACCTCCTAGGTTGCATGACATGCCTTACAATACAAGCTAGAAGGATGGAAAACCTCGAAATGAGAAGCCAAAGAACACCCATAACCAAGATACCCCAAGTCCTTTGAAAGGAGGGAATGTTCATAATATAGAGAATACTCCTTGGTGCATGGCTTGTGATGGACCAAATTCTCCTCATCAATGCACTATAGCTCAAGTCGTTGAAGAATCCATGAGACAAGAGGCTGAGCCTGATATTAATATGTTTGAAACTATTATTGAAAGTGATGATGAGTTACTAGAAAGTGAACTTAGTGAATGTGATGTGCTAAATAGTAAAAGGTCTTACCAAGGACCGTTGACACTTGATTGGCATCCCACTTTGAATGTGGTAACAATTGAAGATGAACAAGTTCATCTCAGAAGACCCAGTGATGAAGAAGTAAGAAATATTACTATGGTTGCTATAGCCAAGGCCAAGAATAATTACAATTTGAGTAGTAAAAGGGATGAAGATTAAGGCAAACCTAGTTCAATGTTTATAAAAGAGGTATCCCAGAAGAAAGAAGCAAGTAATGCCACCTTTCCCCAAGATAGTCAAAAAAAGAATGACCAATTGAAAGATATGGCCAAAGGTATGGATAATAATGCTACTGGTGATATACAAGGAACTGCTGCAATAAAGAAAGCAAGTCAAATGAAGACAGAGAAAGTTAAATCTAATACTGAGTTGATCAATAGTTCCACTTTTGATATGACTCAAGCTCTCACCCAAATGAAGGTTACAGTCCCTTTGATAGAATTATTGAAAATAAAGGAACATAGAGAAGCTGCTTTATCCTTGTCTTCTAAGATCTCCAACAATAATACAACTATGCCTTCAGTTTCAATGGAAGGTGAAAAGGATCATGAGCTGCAAACCTCAGAGGTATATGTTGGAACAACTATTACACAAGAGCCCTCACAGGTTGACCCTTTCTATGTTACTTTGTTAGTGAATAACCGATTAATCAAGAACTGTATGATAGATTCTGGTGCAGCTGCAAATGTAATGCCATATGGTGTCATGAAAGAATTAGGGTTGCCAATAAGCACAATATATGGGAAGTGTTATGATATGGATAACAGAGAAGTGCTAGTGATAGGTACAATGAAAGATGTTGAAGTAAAAAAAGAAGCATTCCCTAAAGAAACATATAAGATGGATGTCATTGTAACTGACACTAAACCTCATTATGGCATGCTTTTATCTAGACAGTGGGCTATAGCAGTAGGTGGAAATGTTTAGTTGGATCTATCATATGCTACAATCCCCATCAATGGGAGCCAGGTTAAGTTGTATAGAGAACTACGTGCCCCTAGGGTAATTGAGAAGATAGACCCTAGTATGTTAAACTGTATGATTGATGTGGATCTTGACAATTTTAGAATACAACCGATTTTGCCTCAATTGAGAAATACTAAGTCTATTGTGATTGAATTGGAATCTCAACAACATGGTTTATGGCACATGTATTTTCATGGAGCTTTCTCTAAAGAAGGATCTAGAATAGGAGTTCTTTTTGTGTCCCCATCAGGTATGACCTTCAAATATTCTTTTATGTTAGCCTTCCAGTGTACAAATAACACTACTGAATATGAAGCCTTGTTATTGGGACTCGAAGTTGCAAAAAGGCATGGGATTTAGTTGTTGAGAGTATTAGGGGATTTAGAGTTGGTTGTTTCTCAAGTTAGATCTAAGTATGCATCTAAAAATGATCGTTTGAAAAGATACAAACATGCAGTTTGGGATGTGATTGAACATTTTAGTGCATTCTCTATTAATTGGATAGAAAGGTCTAAGAATATCATGGCTGATTTCCTAGCAAATGTTGCATTAAATGATGATATAACACTAACCGGTGTATCCATAGTTGAGATAAAACCTAGGCCTGCCATTCCTAATAATGTATATAATTGGCAAGTGTTTTCTGATGATGAAGACATTCTCAGATTCATACAATGCATTGATGATTATGATGGACAACAAATTGATTGCAATGCATACGTAGAAGTGGTTGAAGATAAGGAAACTTTGTTTGGAAATGACTTGGTTCAATTGGAAGGTAATGAAATTCCTAAAGGATTAGTAGAATTGGAAGGTATGTTCAGTTAGAGTGACAGTCAATTGCATCAGCAGTCAACCACCAAGTTAGATGAATTAGAGGAAGTGAATTTGGGGACTGAATCATCCCCCAAGTTGGTGTATATTGGAAACAATTTGTCTCCTCATGTCAGAATTAACCTTATTAATTTATTGAAGAAATATAAGCATGTTTTTGCTTGGTCTTATGAAGATCTGAAGGCATATAGACAAGATCCATTTCAGCATGAAGTCCCTTTGCTTCTAGGTGCTAAGCCTTTTAGACAAAAACAAAGACCTATTAACCCCCTATTGGAATCTAAAATGCAACAATAATTAACCAATATGAGGGAAGAGGGAATCATTAAGCCTATAAGGCATTTATCATGGGTGTCTAATTTGGTCCGAGTTAGGAAGAAGAATGGGGACATAAGGCTCTGTGTTGACTTCAGGAACCTGAATGTTGCCTCTTTGAAAGACAATTACTCTTCTCCTAATATGGAAGAAATGTTGCAAAGAGTAACTGGTTGTGATCTATTGTCTATGATGGATGGGTTCTCAGGGTATAACCATGTGTTAGTGAACGAATCTGAACAATTCAAGACTACTTTTACCACCCCTTGGAGAACATATGTGTATGTAAGAATGCCTTTCGGTTTGAAAAATGTTGGAGCTACTTTTTAGAGAGCAATGGATGTAGCTTTCAAGGAATTCAACAATATTATCATGGTAGTGTATCAAGATTATTTAACATGTTTCTCCAAAAGGGCGGATGACCACTGTGGGCATTTGGAAAAGGTTTTTAATAAAGCTCTGGAATTTGGTGTATCCTTAAATCCGAAAAAGTATCATTTTGCTGTCACTGGAGGGAAGTTGCTTGGGCATATCGTCTCCAAAGAAGGGGTTAGGATAGACCCTGAAATAATTGAAGCTATAAAAAATGTACCTGAGCCAAAGAGTGTTAAAGGTATCCAATCTTTCTTGGGAAAGGTAAATTTTGTTAGAAGATTTATTGCAAATTTTGCAGAGATAGTCAAGCCCATTGTTAAATTGCTTAAGAAGGATACAAAGTTCTGTTGGGATGAAGAAGCTTCAAAGGCTTTTGATGAAATAAAAAGAGCTATTCAGGAGGCACCAATGTTGAAGTCCCCTGACTACAGTAATCCTTTCTCTCTATTTTCTTTTGCTTCATATCACATAGTGGTTGCAGTTCTTTTACAAAAGGATAATGAAGGATATGAACATCCTATAGCCTTTTATAGAAAATCTTTATAGGTTGCAGAGTTAAAATATGAAATTATGGAGAAGCAAGCATGTGCTTTGGTCAAGGCTATTAAAGCATTTAGGCCATATCTTGTAAATGCACAAGTAATTGCTTGTGTCCCAGATGTGGCTGTCAAAGATATTTTATCCCAGTCTGAGGTCACTGGTAAAAGATACAAATGGATAACCAGAATCCAGAAGTTTGATTTAGAGATTAAGATCACTAAATTGGTGAGAGGTTTAGGCCTTGCCAAGCTGATGGCTGAATCAAACCTTCTTGACGTTGAAGTTAATAATATTGAAATTAAGAACATCTTGGTTACAAGTATTGAGACACAATCGTGGTACTCTGAGATAGTGCATTTTTTAAGGGATGCAACATATACAGAGGGAATGACCGACAACCAGAGAAGGACACTGAGACTAAAATCTCAAAAATATGTCCTTATTCAGGGTGATCCGTATTGGAGAAATAGAGATGGGGAATTGCTGATGTGTTTGGAAAAATCCCATGCTAGAAAGATGTTAACGGAAATGCATGAAGTATGTGGAGGTCACTACTCTGGAAAAACAACTGCTGGTAAGATAGTTCGGGCTAGATATTATTGGCCTACTTTGTTTAAAGATTCCCATGAACATGTCCAAAGATGTGATCCATGCCATAAGTTTTCATCAAAATTGAAGTATGAGTGAGCTTTACCCCCCAACCTAGTCATAGTGGAAGCCCCTTTTGTCCAATGGGGCATTGATTTTATTGGAGAAATCGCTGAGAAATCAGGAAGAGGTCATAGGTGGATTATAGTAGCTACTGATTATTTCACCAAGTGGATTGAAGCTATACCCACTAGGAGAGCCAAAAGTAAGGTTGTTATTGACTTCCTAATGGATAATGTCATAACCAGATTCAGAGTCCCTATAAAAATAGTGATGGATAATTCCATGAGCTTCAAGTCAGAAGAGTTCATTGAATTTTGCACTAGCCATGGAATAGTTATGTCCTACTCTTCACCATATCATCCTCAAGGTAATGGGAAGCTGAATCCAGTAATAAGAGCCTCTTGAACATTATTAAGAAAATCCTGGAGGAGAATAAGAGGTCTTGGGACCAAAAGTTAAAGTTAGCTCCATGGGCGGATAGGGTTACTGTCAAGAAAGAAATTAGGGTTTCACCTTTTGAATTGGTTTATGGCACACAATCTAGGGCACCATTCAATAATCTTCTTCCAGTATACAATTTCTTGCAAGCTGAAGACATGGAGTTATCTGAACCTATGGAAGATCGAATGATTCAGATGGTGGAGGTGGAAGAAATTAGAACTTTGGCTCATAAGAGGAATTTGAAGATCCAATTGCAGTCCAAATATCTATTTGACAAAAGAACCTTGTTGAGAAAGTTTCAAATTGGTGATATGGTTCTTCAATGGAATGTGAAAGGACAAGATAAAGGAAAACACAAAAAAATTGAGTCACTATGGATAGGCCCCTCTGTGGTTTATGATCTTAATGGAAAGGATTCATATTTTTTGTAGAGAATGAATGGTGAGGTACAAGAATTTCCAAAGCATTGACAATTCCTGAAACATTAATTCTCTTAATGTCCATGCATAGTAGGTTTTAGTCTGTACATATTAGGTTTGTTTCTGTTTGTTGTTTTTTGGGCTTGTGTTTTGGTTTGTTCTCCAAAATTTTTGAATTCTTGTGTTGATCTTGCAATCAACCATCCCCAGTCAGAGTTGTTGTTATCACTATTTAGAAAATTGGGTACTCTTATCCCATAGTCGAATAAAAATATGCAAAAGTGTGTCTGGCATGGCCTTGTTGCCCCTATATTTCTTGGGTCAAAAGAGGGTTTAAGGTTTTTGAATTTTAACCCTTGCCTATGTTTTGTTAAACCCTCGCGTTCTATTCCTGCATTACTTTTTCCACTTAAGGAAGGGTCGGTCTATCATGAAAAGTGTTCCCCCCATAGGTTTTCCCTATGCGGTCTTTCAAATATTTTCAATCTTTATGCCTTTACCTATGTTTGGTTTTAATCTTTGTCAGGCTCCATAATAAATGTGCAAGTCAATGTTGATCCTAAGGTTGTCATTGTTTCGCTGGGTAAAGATGCTTGCAGGTTAGTGTTCATGAAAATGGCAAAAAGGGTAAGCCGACCCAACCAGAGGATTGTCTGTCAGATTAAAAGACTGCATCTTGTATTGGATCTAATGGCTCGCGTTGATTCGTAGCCGAAAGATGCACGTGATTTACCTTTCGCAAAATAGCGAAAGAGTTGGCGGGTTCCAGAGGTGAGCGGTTCCATTGGTTAAAGGATGATTAGTTCAGAAAAGATCAGTGGCTGGTGTTGATTCGTAGCCAAAAGATGCATGTGTTTTACCTTTCGTGAAGTAGTGTAAAGGTGGAGGGCCCAGGCAAGGTGATCACGGAAAGGGTAACAGACGAATGGATTTCTAAGAGATAACGGTGGTCGTTGCTTCACGAAGAAGAGTTGCTAGAGATTTAAGGTCCGCAAAGTAGCGAAAAGGTTAGTGGACCCAAAGTACAAGAAGGTCATAGTTTTTAAAGATCGATTAAGTAGAATTCAATCGGATGGCTCACATGGATTCGTAGCCTCAAATCAAATGGAGATTAATGTTCATAAAATAGAAAAATGATGTGGTGGTCACATGATGGATGACTTGGAAGGATAGATGGGTTGCTCCATGGAAAGAATTAGTGACTTGTTAGATGCACATGGTTCCGAAGGGTAGGTGAGGGCCCGCCTTGATATAATTGGTGGTTATGTTGAAAATGGTAAAGTAAAACACGTGGCGGCCTTAGAATGGAACTCGATGGAATTATTTGAGTGAATAGCCGACTGCCACATGGCATTTATTAGCCAATGATGAAATAAAGCAAGTGGTCTTCGAGCTGAGGGACCACTTTAAAGGTTTGAGCACATTAAATGTTGTTCATCTCAAGGTGGATCATACGGTTGTCATTGTTTTGCAGGCCAAAGATGCCTGCAGTTTAGCCTTCACGAAATGGTGAAAACTGTTAGCTGTCATGGTTGTGCGCAGTTAGTTAAGAAGACTGGCGGTTGCTGTAGGAAGCAAAGATCGAGAAAGTAGATGATGATCTGATGGTCGAGGTTGTTTCTTGTGCTAAAAGTGCACAAGGTTTAAGGTCCGTGAAATAGCAAAAAAAAGGTAGGGCCTGCCACTAATATAGAAGGACCAGAAGGAGTAAATGCAGTGTAAGTTTCCAAGGATCCAATGATCCAATGATCATCATTGATTCATCAAGGAAAGGTGCGGGGTTTGTAAACTCTGTGAAATGGCAAAACAACAAAACAGAGAAAAACTCAAAAGGCTTGTGATCCGTTGGAGCTCATTTTTTAATTCAACTTGTGAATTCAATTATGAGGTGACGGTCGGAGCATGCGGGATTAGCTTCTTAATTCAATGTCAAGCTGCCATATTAAAGTCTACATCAATTGAATGTTAGCATCATTTTGACAAGATTGTTGCAGAGGAGCTAGTGTAGAGCGAGTTTCTTTAGGCAAGTAACAGGTTTTTATGTTATTCTTGCTAAGTTGTAGTCTAAAAATCATTGTTACTATGTGAATTGCCTCGTTAAAGTTTTGTGTAAATCTCAATTGATAATTGCATTAATGAGATGGCACTAAGAAGGGATTTCAAAGGGAAGGTAAATTACCAAGATAGGAATATATGTGATGACTTCCTGGAACAACTAACTATGTCTACCAATGCCCGGGCCAAAGCTAAAGAATTGGTGCCAAAAAACCCTCGTTTAAGAATTGGAGACGAGTTATATGACAAAGGCAATTGGTTGAGGGATCGACAAATAGGGATGTCGGGCCTGGGACTTTTCAGGGTAGGTTTTGGTCAAAGACATTCCCCTGTCCCATTAAATAGTATATGGGAATTGGATGTGGGAAAGCTTATAGTCCCAAGGGTCTTCATGGATATAGATTTGTTGACCCTGATTGCACAAAATTATGACCCTGTAGCCAAATGTATCAGAAATACAAAGGGAGCAGCCTTAATTGAGATTAATGATGATGAGTTCAGGAAGGTTTTCAAGCTCAATGAAGTGTCCAATTATTTAGTGTTGGCATTTGTGTAGAGTTTGTTGACATGAATATATTATGTTGTCATTGATGTCAATATGTTGGAGAGTGAACCGACAATATGCTGAAATGTGAACTGGTTCAATGTGGTGAACCAGCATATGTGCAAAGTAGTGAAAGAGAAATTGAAGCTAAACAAATTGGCAAAGTGAATCAGTATAGTGGTATAAACTGGTATATTGAGCAATAGGTGAAGTGGTATGTTTGTCCAAGAGAACTGGTATGATGAAATGTGAACTGGCATATGGAATATTTTATATGAAGATTTAACATGGTATGACTACCGGTTGGTAGTCTTAGCTTAAGGGTTTCTGGTTGAAGTGTTCCAAGTCTGTGTGATTCAACCGATGACATTGTGTGATGAGTTAGAATTATAATGAAGATCAGATCATGGTGCCATGTCAGCCTTCTGTGCATAAAGGATCTTACATGAAGGAGATTGATCCTATCTACCCCGAGAATGTGTGAAGTCCCTGTAAATGGTGGAGAACGCGTGATGGGTTATAGCTTCCATGAAGTGGTAAAGAATGAGTGATGGAGAATGTCTCGAGATCTATTCAAGACCATTGTATTCAAATGCAAAGTGTTCAATGGCTAGGATTGAACCACCTGAATTGTTTAACCTAAATGTTTAGGGTTTAGGGTTTATGCTACCAACCTATCTGTTTCCTATAAGGTCGATGTTGTGTTTCATGTTTAGGTTACTGAAAAATGGTGTATGTGTATCTAAGTGTAGAGATACATGATTCTTGCCAGACTAGATGAGATAAGAGGATTGATTCCTACATAGTGTGTGTGCAGAAGGAAGGAACTTAAATGGATCTGCATTAGGCATTGAGTAATATTATCAGATCATTGTAATACCTATTGATCTTTAACCACTTCAACAGTAGGAAAATCCCTTAACCAGGTAGCTTTAATTAGCTTGCTATAAATCCTTTAACAGGGTGACTCAAACTCATTGAGTTCTTGAAATCCTCTAACAAGGTAACCTCTAGCAGGGTTTAACCCTTAACCGGGTGATCTCTAATAGGATCGGTTCCTAGCAGAACCTATTGTAGCAATCTTTAACCAAACTAGGCTCCTACCAGAGCGGACTTCTAAAGAGTTCAAAAGAATCTTGTGGGTATTCATCCCCACCGTGGTTTTTCCTAGTTGGGATTCCATGTGAAAAATCTGTGTGTCATGTGTAGTATCTTTCATGTGATGATTTAAGTGATTTGTGTCTGAAAGTAAATCATGCTGAGCTAGCTGTTATTTTATTTCTGATGATAGATTACCTATTCATGAATAAAGGTGAAATGGAAGTGTAGTAGTAAGTTGAGTGGAAAGCTAAGCGTTTAACCGGTTAATGCTTGTCACAGTCATTCTTAGCTTTACCGGTTGCACTCTGTTTCAGACCGGTGTTACTGTCTATCAGACATTTGCAGTGTTTGTAGTCAAACCGGTTCAGGAATTGTTTTTGTGATTGTACTGATTCACCCCCCCTCTCAGTACCAGTTTGGTACTTATTATTCATCATTGAGTTGTCAATTGGTATCAGAGCATCCTCTAAGTCCTTTGTGTTGTAAGATTAACCGCTTGAGGGAAATATCCTATTGTAATGATGAAGAGGGAAGGTCCAAAGTTCAACAAAGATAAGTTCAAAATATGGAAGGGCAAAATGAAGATTTACATCAGAAGCATGGGTGCTCAACATTGGAGCCATGTTGAGAATGCTTTTGTTATTCCTACCGGTACTCTCACCGATGATCAAAAGAGAGAAATATAGGAGAATGGGCAAGTCATCGAATACCTAATCAACAGATTATGTGACATTGAGTTTATTGATGTGTAGGATAAAGATAATCCCAAAGGAGTATGGGACACTCTTGAGAGTATCTATGGCGGTGATGAGCATGTAAAAAAAGCTAAGGAAGAAAGCCTTAGAGGGAAGTTTGAAGACATGTGGATGGTTGAAGGTGAGACCATTCAATAGTATGGAATAAGAATCAAAACTGTTGTTGGAGATATCAAGAGTGCAGGTGGTAAAATGGAAGATTCCACTGTGGTAAGAAAAGTTCTAAGATTCTTATTACTTGTCTATGCAATAAGGGTTGTTGCTATTCAGGAGTTGAGATCAATAGACAAGACTAAGGTATCCCTAGACTCCATCATTGCAAATTTGACAGCCTATGAGCTAAATAGTTTTGATGGTAGTGTTCAAAAGACTGAATCAGCTTTTAAAGCTTCTGCTGTACCATCCAGAAAAGGAAAAGAAGCAAGCACTACTGGTGAACCAAGACAGAGCTGAGAAATGGATGATGAGGAGATCCTGATGGAATTTGAAGCTCTTCTTGCCAGGAAACTTCCTAAAGGAACTGGTAAATACAGAGGCAAGCTCCCTTTGAAATGCTTTTCTTGTAACCAGATAGGACATATTGCTATAAAATGTCCTAATGGTGACAACAAGGACAAATCGAAGAGGTTCAAGAAATTCAAAGGAGGAAACCAGAGAAACTGTTTTGTTGCAGTTGATGAAAGTGTCACAGATGAGGAATCAAAAGATGAAGAGAATAAAGATATTGTGTTTGCTGTAGTAAAGGAAGATGTGTTAGACAAGAAGGCTCTTGTCTCCCACTTTGATAACTCCAATGAGTGGATTATTGATAGTGGTTGTTCTCACCATATGACTGGTGACCAGAGCAAGTTTCTATCTTTGGAAGAATATGATGGTGGTGTGGTTCATTTTGGTAATGATGTACCATGTATGGTTAAAGGAAGAGCGTCCATCTCTCTGAATGGAAAGAGAAGTGCTGACAATGTGTATTGGGTGAAAGGTCTCAGACACAATCTATTGAGCATTGCCTAGCTGAATGATAGTGGACTCATTTTGGAATTCAAAAATGGAGTGTGCAAAATCAAAGGAAAGAATGGTGAATTGATGGCCACCAGTATGCAGACCAAAGGTAACTTATTTCAGCTGGATGCAAATGTAAGTACATGTCTTATGGCTAAATTTGTTGATATATGGATATGGCATAGGAGACTCTGCCATGTAAACTTTGATAACATTGTGAAGGCCAGTAAGACCAAGGCAGTCAGAGGATTGTCGGTGCTGAGCAAACCAAAAAATCCTTTGTGCAGAGAATGTCAACTAGGGAAAATGTCTTCCTCAACTTTCAAAGGTAAATCTTTCACTATAGATAATTTACTTGATCTTGTGCATACTAATTTGTGTGGTCCTATGAAAACTAGGAGTGTGCAGGGAGATAGGTATTTCATGATTTTGACTAATGATTTCTCAAGAATGATGTGGGTCACATTCTTGAAAGATAAGTCTGAAGATTTTGGAAAGTTCAAAGCTTTGAAAGCATTGGTAGAAAAGGAAAGTGGTAGAAAACTCAAATGCCTTAGAACTGATCAAGGAGGAGAGTTCACTTCTGGTGAATTCAACAAATATTGTGAAGAGAGCAACATCAAGAGGCAACTGTTTACCCCCTGGACTCCACAATAGAATGGCTTAGTAGAGAGAAACAACTGGATTGTGGTTGAAGTAGCTAGAACTATGCTGATCCAAGGAAAAGTCACTCACACCTTTTGGAGAGAAGCGGTGAGCACTGCAGTATACACAATGAATCGAGTACTCATCAAGAAAGGAAAAGATAAGACTCCTTATGAGTATTGGACCAGTAAGACACCAGTAGTAAGCTACTTTATAATGTTTGGTAGCAAATGTTATATCAAGAGGAGTGAACATCTAAGCAAGTTCGATGCAAAATGTGATGAAGGAATATTCCTAGGATATTCCACCAAGAGCAAAGCTCTCAAATGTTTCAACAATAGGACTCAGAGAATTGTTGAAAGCATCAATGTTAGAGTCGATGAAAACTCTAGAAAACGTAAGGAAACCAACAGTAAGCAAGTAAGAGATGAACCAGTAATAACCTTCTGGGAACTGGTTGCTAATTAGCCAAGTACCAGTAACAGTAGGAAAATCCCTTAACCGGGTAGCTTTAATCAGCTTTCTATAAATCCTTTAACAGGGTGACTCAAACTCATTGATTTCTTGAAATCCTCTAACAAGGTAACCTCTAGCAGGGTTTAACCCTTAACTAGGTATTTAGCCATCCCTTAACTGGGTGATCTCTAACAGGATCAGTTCCTAGCAGAACCTGTTGTAACAATCTTTAACCAGACTAGGCTCCTAACAAAGCGGACTTCTAAAGAGTTCAAAAGCAGCTTGTGGGTATTCATCCCCACCGTGGTTTTTCCTAGTTGGGATTCCACGTGAAAAATCTATGTGTCATGTGTAGTATCTTTCATGTGATGATTTAAGTGATTTGTGTCTGAAAGTAAATCATGTTGAGCTAGCTGTTATTTTATTTCTGATGATAGATTACCTATTCATGAATAAAGGTGAAATGGAAGTGTAGTAGTAAGTTGAGTGGAAATCTAAGCATTTAACTGGTTAATGCTTGTCATAGTCATTCTTAGCTTTACCGTTTGCACTCTGTTTCAGACTGGTGTTACTGTCTATCAGAAATTTATAGTGTTTGCAGTCAAACAGGTTCGGGAAAAGTTTTTGTGATTGTACTGATTCACCCCTCCCTCTCAGTACCAGTTTGGTACTTATTATTCATCATTGAGTTGTCATTTAGAGCCTATCAACTTTGAGACACTAGCATAGGTCTACAATGTAACAAGGGATCACCTAAGGAGTGGCCCACTGAAAGAGGTTTTTGTCAAGATAGGAGGGTTAACTATAGTAGGCCCGTGTACAATGGAACCTTTATCCCTAAATCTATTTACTATAAGGGCTAAGGGCATGTATTGGGCACTTTGTGAGATTTTTAGAGAAGATGTAGATTTTTAGAGGAGCTGGTGTAGAGCGAGTTTCTATAGGTGGGTAACAGGTTTTTACATTTTTCTTGCTAAGCTGCAGTCTGAAAATCATTGTTACTATGTGAATTGCATCGTTAAAGTTTTGTGTAAATCTCAATTGATAATTGCATTAACAGGATGGTGCCAAGAAGGGATTTCATAGGGAAGGTAAATTACCAAGATAGTAATATATGTGATGACTTCCTAGAGCAACTAACTATGTCTACCAATGCTAGGGAAAAAGCTAAAGAATTGGTGCCAAAAAACCCTCGTTTAAGAATTGGAGATGGGTTATATGACAATGGCAATTGGTTGAGGGATCCACAAATAGGGATGTTAGGTCTGGGACTTTTAGGGTAGGTTTTGGTCAGAGACATTCCCTTGCCCCATTAAATAGTATATGGGAATTGGATGTGGGAAAGCTTATAGTCCCAGGGGTCTTAATGGATATAGATTTGTTGACCCTGATTGCACAAAATTATGACGCTATAGCCAAATGTATTAGAAATACAAAGGGAGAAGCCTTAATTGAGATTAATGATGATGAGTTTAGGAAGGTTTTCAAGCTTGGTGAAGTGTCCAATTATTTAGAGCCTATCAACTTTGAGACACTAGCACATGTCTATAATGTACAAAGGGATCACCTAAGGAGTGGCCCACTGAAAGAGTTTTTTGTCAAGATAGGAGGGTTAACTATAGTAGGCCCCAGTACAATGGAACCTTTCTCCTTGAATCTATTTACTCTAAGGGCTAAGGGCATGTATTGGGCACTTTATTAGATTTTTGGAGAAGATGTTGAGAGAAACATACCAACCCATTACATGTTGATGATTGCACAGATTCTAAACCCCTCTATGGCAATAACATTTGATTATGCACCTTACCTTACTGATGCATTTCATGAAGGGATAGTAGGCATAAAAAATGGTAAGGTGGATCGGCCTTTTCGATGGTACTCCTTTCTTAGACACATGTTTTTATTCAAAGGTGTTGATTATTTTGCTAGTGAAATGGAACTAGTAAAGGACAAAGATGGTGAAGAGATGCCAGTGCAATTATGGAGCACCATTCTGTCTTGGGATAGAGAAGATGCCCATTACCTAAAGTTTGATAGGTGCTTTGCATCTAAAATCAGGATTCTCTTGTGTGCAGAAAACCCTAGGATCCCTAAGGCTCTCTTAGAATTCCTCAGGCCCAAGGAGTTTGCTAAAGGTATTAAGATTGTTCATAATTGGGGTGATATGTATTTGTACATTGTTTCTACAATTTTTAGAGTTTATGGTTTCAGAGGCAGTCCATATTTATTGCCTTATCAAGTCCCACTAAAGATAGGAATTGCAGAAGTCTTAAGGTAGACTGGAAGTGTGCAAGAGGCAGAGCTGAAAAATAGAGGTAAAGGGACTATTTTCTAAACTATTTCCATGGCTCATCATTTGTGATCACCAAAGGTGGCTGGAAGTATTTTGAAGAATTATTTAAACCATATAGGTTGTCTACTACTATTTCAACATTTGCAAACCCAGAAGATTTTTTCAATGGCATGTTTAGAAAGAGAGCAATATGTAAAAGTGGGCCGCACAATTTTCATTTCCCTGAAGATCTGATTAGGAATGAATTCAATTTGGATGAGCTAGAATTGAGGAAAGAGAAGTGGGTGGCATACAAAAGGGATCTTGACTTCATTCATAAATTTGATAGTAGTTATGACCCTCTTTCTAGTTTTAATCCCTTTAAGGAAAAAATCAAATTATTAATTCTTTATTTTGAAGACCTCATGCAAACTTTGAAAGAAAAGAGGGAGGAAATAATGAGAAATGATCCTGACAGGGTTAGATTGGTTCTAGCTAAGCCTGCCTTTTCTAAGGCCATCCCACCTGGTGATTATATAATGCACAAGAAATCAAAATATAGTGTGATGATACCAGTGACTGGTGAGCCTTCTACTTCAAGAGGGAAAAGAAAAATTGAAGATGTCATTGGCATCCAAGACTCCCCTAAAAGGCAAAGAGTGGGGAAGGAAGTGCAAACCAATGATCCTCTATATTCTTCAGCTCAATCCCCCATCTACATAGGAGATGAGTAGGCAGTGGTCGAACAATTGTTATAGTTAGGGAGTCTCGAGGAGATTGCCTACACATATGAGGAAACACAAGAGGGGATTCCAGAAGAGCCACCTAGTGCTAAGATGAAATTGACTGAAGGTGAGCTCAAAGGTAAAGAGTTAGACCCAACTATCAAGCAAGCTAGTGAGGAGTTCCTGGCTGATAGTAACTTTGTTAAAATAGGGGCCTTCATGCAATTTGTATGGAAACAATACATGGAACAGTTTAAGGCCAGATGTGAAAAAAGGAAGAGTGAGAAGCCTCACAAAGATGCAACTCTAGTGGAGGAAGAGGTAAAACAAGAAATGATTGAAGATTTCAAGGCCATTACTCCTAAAAAGGGAAGAGAGTAATAACTCAATGATGAACAATAAGTACCAAACCGGTACTAAGAGGGGGGGGTGAATCAGTACAGTCACAAAAACTTTTCCCGAACCAGTTTGACTACAAACAATGTAAATGAGTATCAGATAGTAACACTAGTTTGAAATAGAGTGCAACTAGTAAATCTAAGAATGACTATGACAAGCATTAACTGTTTAATCACTTAGCTTTCCACTCAACTCAATATTACACTTCCATTTCATCCTTATGCATGAACAAGTAATCTATCATCAAAAATATAATAACAACTAACATAGCATGATTTACCTTCAGACACAAATCACTTAAACCATCACATGAAAAACACTACATATGACACACAGATTTTTCACGTGGAAACCCAACTGGGAAAAACCATGGTGGGGGTGAATACCCACAAGCTGCTTTTGAACTCTTTAGAAGTCCACTCTATTAGGAGCCTAGTTTGGTTAAGGACTATTACAACAGGTTCTGCTAGGAACCGATCCTATTAGAGATCACCGGGTTAAGGGATGGCTAAATACCCGGTTAAGGGTTAAACCTTGTTAGAGGTTACCTTGTTAGAGGATTTCAAGAACTCAATGAGTTTGAGTCACCCTGTTAAAAGATTTATAGCAAGCTGGTTAAAGCTACCCAATTAAGGGATTTTCCAACTATTGAAGTGGTTAAAGATCAACAGGTATTACAATGATCTGATAATAGCACTCAATGCCTAATGTAGATCCACTTAAGTTCCTTCCTTCTGCACACACACTATGCAAGTATCATACCTCTTATCCGGTCTAGCAAGAATCACGTATCTCTGCACTTAGATACACACAAACCATTTGCCAACAACCTCAGTATGAAACACAACATTGACCTTATAGGAAAATAGATAGGTCAGTAGCATAAACCCTAAATCTTAAACATTTAGGTTAAGCAATTGATCGGTTCAATCTTGACCATTGAACACCTTGCATTTGAATTCAACGGTCTTGAATAGATCTCAAGACATTCTCCATCATTCATTCTTCACCACTTCATGGAGGCAATAACCCATCACACGTTCTCCACCGTTTATAGGGACTTCACACATTCCCGAGGTAGATAGGACTAATCTCTTTCATGCAAGATCTTGCAAGTGCACAAGGTTGACTTGGCAACATGATCTGATCTCCATTACAAGGCTAACTCATCACACAATGTCATCGGTTGAATCACACAGGTTTGGAACAGTTCAATCGGAAACCCTTAAGCTAAGACTACCAACCGGTAGTCATACCATATATTGCCTTAATACAAAACATTCCATATGGCGGTTCATTCCATCATACCGGTTTACTTGGACAAACATACTGCTTCACCTATTGCTCATATACCGGTTTATACGATTATACTAGTTCTCTTTGCCAGCTGCTTAGCTTCAATATACCTATTCACTTCTTTGCACATATACTAGTTCACCACATTATACCGGTTCACTTTCCAGCACATTGCTGGTTCACTCTCCAACATATTGACATCAATGACAACATAATATCATCATGTCAATATACTCTGCACAAATGCAAACAGAGAGATGGTATCGAAGGCTCATGTTTTAATCCTCCCTGAGTGGGATATAGCTGATGCTTTGGTACTTGAAGTGGTCAGGAAGGAAACTAAGCCTATGGAAGGAGTGGCATTCAGCAAAGGTGATGCTGCTTTATTCTTATGGTCTTTGAAAAAGAATGAAAATAGAAGAAGAAAAGATGCCTCAGATTCTAGTTTCCTAGGAGGTATGATTGTGAAAAGAGTCTAAGATACAGGAGTGGTAGAAGCTGCTAGTACAATTTTAGAAATTGCAAAATTTAGTGTAGCAGTGGCAGAAAAGGAGCCAAAGGAAAAAGCTAATCTCTAGTTGAAATTGGAAACAATCTTGAAGGCCTACAATGAGGCCAAAGAAGGAATAGCTAATCGAGATAGCATCATTGCTAGATTTCAGAGTCAGTTGGCAGGACAACACCATCAAGGTGAGTCCTCTACTCTAATGATAGCTTCTTCTCCAGGAAGACCTCCACCTACAAGTCCGATCATAGAATATCCCCCTTCTTCTATGCCTTCTGGTTTCCAATCACCTGAAACTATTCAACATGAGTTGGAAAAGTTGAAACAAGCTCAAGCCCTGTTTGCAAGTAAGTATGAGGAGAAGGTAAAGGCCAAAATTTTAAAAGTTGTTGATTCAGTTATAGCCTCTGTCGTACATAATTCTATGAAGAGGATTCTGAACATTTTGATTGAATTAAGAGAAGATGAGACCACTTTGGAACCGATTCTGAATAAGTGGATGCCTAGGAGAAAGGAGTTAGAGCTTCAGTGTTCATCCCATGTAGATGCAGAGGCAAATGACAATCTGAGAGCCACCTATGAATTCATAAAAGAAATGAATATACTCTCAGAAGAAAGGGTAGGTGTGAAGAGAAAAGATCAATTGTATAGGAAGGAATATTCTGATACAAAATATGAGTTGTTTCCAGGGGGTTTTGTTGGTCCGACTTAGCTAAAAGAGGAGAAGGCATGGATGGAAGAGCTAGACCACAAGTTGTCCCAAAGGGTTAATAAAATCATCAACATTGATGACATGTCCTTATTTGTCAAGACAATTAAGGAGATTGAAAAGGTAAAGTCACACTATGGTTTCATAGAAATAGAGATTGGGCGGTTAAGGGTCACTTGGAAAAGGCTAGAAGGGATGAAGAAGAGTATTGTTAGCTTCTCTTGGCCAAGTGATGATGTGTTTCAGGAGTGGAAGGACAAGTATGCTGGACAAAGAGAAGATATTCTAGAACAGTTAGAAGATGTTGCAGTCGAATAACAAACTAAAGAGGTCGATGATACTGAAAAAGACTTGTAATTGTTTCTTGAAGGATATTGCGGTTTGTAACAAACTTTTCTTAGGAATGTCCAAAGCTTGTATGCATCCATGATATTATAAATGGATACCAGGACTAATAGAAAGGAGATCACAAGAATTTTTGTAAGGAAAGTGCAGAAATATATCTGGTTTTTTTCTAGCTATCAGAGAATATACTTTGAATCATGTAAGATTATTTTCAAAAATGAATATAAAGATACAGATCAATACTTTTCAGACCTAAATCTGTGTTGTCTTCTGGTGTTCACTCATTAATTTGCTAGTTTCATTTGAGTAATCTAGGGTTATTTGATTGAACATGGATTGTAAGGTAGTCCTATGGATATGTTTCTAGTTTTTCTTTTCAAGGGAAAGGAATTAAATATGCTTGAGATATCTCTATCAGTAAATCAATCGTTTTCTTATTTTGAATTTGATGAACGGTTTTAGTTTTTGCAGGATAAAACTCATGTATATGTTAGGCATGTATGGGGTTAGCTAAGGCCGAGGTGGTGAAATGCATGGGATTATTCAGTTTTTGAATTCTAACTTGATTTGTGTGACTCTGTAGCTCGAATAAGGAACTGTATTCAATTGTAGGTGATGAAATCCATTGGTTTTTGACACTGGTTTACTATGGATCTCATCTTTTAAAGTGTGAAAATATTCACAGAAGGTATACCCACCTGAACTTTGGATAAGTTCAATGTGTAGAAGGTTCTAAAACCTTGTTATATGTTACTCTAGAGTTCTATTTCCCTAATCTCTTCATATGCAGACAAAGTTATTCATTTTCTTGCAAGAGGATAGGAGGGAAATTAAAATTTAAGACTAACAAGTTGAAAAGGGATTTCAGTTATAATTCAAGAATTGTAAATGCAAAATCATGAATAGAACTAGTTTGGAAATTGCAATCGGTAATCAGACTAGAGGTAATATCTTTCACTTGAATAACAATGAGAAGACATGCTTGATTGCACATATTGATGAGAGTTGGTTATGTCATAAAAGAATTTATCATGTAAATTTTGACTGCATTATAAAGATCAGTACAACTAAGGCAGTAAGGGATTTACCTAAGATTGTAAAACCTCACAATCTGGTATGTAAGGAATGTCAATTTGGAAAGCAAGTTAGAACAAATTTTAAGAGTATTCTAGAGAAATCCAATAATGTTCTTGATTTAATTCATATTGACTTATGTGGTCTGGCAAGAACTAGAAGTTTACAATGAGATAGATATTTTATGCTAATCATTGGTGATTATTCTAGAATGTGTTGGGTTACTTTTCTCAGGGAGAAATTAGAAGCTTTTGGGAAATTCATACCATTCAAATGTTTAAGATCAGATCAATGAGGTGAATTCACATCTAAGGAATTTAATACATTCTGTGAAGTGAATGGAATCAGAAGACAACTATCAACACCTTAGACACCCCATCAAAATGGAGTTGTGGAAAGGAAGAACATAACTATTCAGGATGCAACTAGAAGCATGATATCAGAAGCAAAACTACCTCATGTATATTGGAGAGAAGCATTCAATATAGTAGTTTACACATTCAACATAGTTCACATCAAAGGTGAAACCGATAAGACCCCTTGTGAACTATGGTTTGGTAATACTCCTACTCTTAAATATTTCAGAATATTTGGAAGCAAATGTTATATTAGGAGAGATTATTATATTGGTAAATTTGATCCTAGAAGTGATGAGGGAATATTTCTTGGTTATTCATCTAAGAGCAAGGCATATAGATGTTTTAATAAGAGATTGTAGAAAATCATTGAGAGTACAAATGTGAAGATTGATGAACAGTTTAGAGGTAATTCAAGGTCTATGGACTTTGAAACGACAATTGAGATAATCACAAATGAACCTACACTAAATACACCGGTACATAATGTTGATCTAGTCACATCAGCATCATCTGAGAATTCCACAGTTACTGAAGAACAACAACAAGTGAATATACCCAGGTATGTAAGATTGAATCACTCTGAAAGTCGGATAATTTGGAATAAGTATCAAAGAGTTATGACTAGAGGAAGACTGGCAAATGAAGTGGTATGTTTAATTTCTCAAATTGAACCAACGCCAGTTATTGGGCATGTGAAGATAAAAATTGGATTAAAGATATGGAAGATGAATTGGAGCAAATTGAAAAGAATAACACATGGACACTGGTTCCCCGACCTAAAAACAAAAAGAGAAAGATTAGTGTGTAAGGGATATTCACAAAAAGAGGGAATTGATTACAATGAAACCTTTGCATCAGTAACTAGAATTGAGACAGTCAAACTATTTCTAGCATTTGCAACACACAAGAACCATAAAGTATATCAAATGGATGTTAAATGTGCATTTTTGAATGGTGATCTTGAAGAGGAAGTTTACGACAACCTTGTTGGGATTCATTAAATTTGAGTAATTTGAGAGGCCCATTTCAAAAATTTCTCCGCATTTCCAAATTATCATAAAATGAGTCAGTTTGAATGGCCTAGTTAGAGAGAGGGTAAAATGGAGCCAGTTGATTTTCAAAGGGTAAGGCTTGGGAAGTGTGTCCTAAACCTTTCATTTGGCCTATGCTGTGTGTTGCAACTTTCAAAATTCAATTTGGATCAATTTATTAGGTACCCATTTCAAGGGGTGAGCTGAAAGTGCATTTTAGGTGCAAATGCAGATTTTACCAAGTAGCCTACTTTGAGCTCTTATATCTTTTGCCCTGTCAATCGTCATGAATAATTTCAAAGTGGATTGAATTATATACATAAAAGTGTGCCTCCGTGAAAAATTTCAAGTCTTTGTGAATCCATTTTCTCAGTTTAGTAGGCTCAATCTGTTTGCTGTTTGTATGGTTTGACAAGTCCCTGTTTCAGCTGCTAGTCGGATCCTTGTTTTGCATAAGTGTAAAAGTTGCCTCAGTGAATGTCATGTCAAAATGTTTATTCTATCTTATTGTTGGTATAAATGAAAAGCTATGTTTCTAGTTTCAAGCTCCTGCCAATCAATTTAGTCGGTTTTCAAAAGGGTTTCTTAAGCCATTTATTTCAGTGTTTCATACTTTCATTGTCATATCAGTTAAAGTTGTTATTTTCATGAGCGCACCATTTACACTTATTCAGCCAATTGGTCGAACTGAGTATTCTAGTTTTTGATATGTACTTCAAGGTACCTATGTCTCAGATTTGAGGGTCTACGGAGATCGTTTGATATTTTTAAGAAAGGCATCATGAGTTGTCTGCGCATTGACTTCATCAAGTCCGCAGTGCCAACAAAGCCAGTTGGTTATCTTTGACCATTAATCTCTCTTCACTCAGGATTCATCTTGGAAAACTGTTGGGTAGAGTTCATGTTTGTATATTAGAGTACACACGTGTCAGATGGCGAGGTTTAGAAAGGTGTTTTGATCGGTTTGAAAATTACATCTTCGCGATTAAATGCAAAAAATGTGGCGCAGGTGCCTAAAAGTTGCAAAACTCAATTTAATGATATGAAAATGGTATCGATTGATTATAGAGGTGTTTTTAAGGTTCTTGAAGCATTTCGAAGGTCAGTTGAATGAAAATGGAAATTTTTTTAGTCGAACCCACTTTGGGGCCCGACCTGGCTCATGCTCGTGCATTAATTTTATTGTTGACTTGGCTCACTGAGAGATTTTCAGAATATCTAAATTTAGGTTTTGATTATGAGACATGTTATAAGAGTGATGATGATAAAATTCATCCCTTGTGCAGTCAAAATAATGAGGCACATTTACTAAACCAAATTGCAAATTGGCACTTAACAAAGGAGGCATTATAAACTTTCAATGCAAATGCTAGCAGGTGTAATTCCAGATTTGCAAGGCAGCCAACAATCCCTCCTCTGCATGGCAAGTGAAAGAGATAAATTTCTAATCAAATGCAAATTAATAAATGTACCAATGTCCTTCTGTGGTGTGGTAGTTTTGAAAGGCAATTAAAACTTTCAAGCAATGTGTTTGGCAGGCAATAAACCTTCAGCAATAAAATTTTCTGCAAATGAAATGACAGTCAAAATCCTCCCTCCATGTGTGAGCAGCTCCAAATAAACCAAATGTGATAGCAAGATCAATTTCCAAAGCCAAATCCTCCTATGTGCATGGTGAATAGATTACATTTTATGGTTTCGAAAAATTTCGATTGGCTGGTGAGATGATAGATGGAGGCATTGAAGTAGTTTTATAAAACTCCATGGCTGCCATTTCCTTCCCCTCTATGTGGTTGTTATGAGACCCATTGAAGCTCTAAAGCAAATACAAATTGAATCTGCAAAAACTTTAAAGAAAAATGCAATTTGACCAAGCATCTTAGCGTCTACGTGGAGTGGTATTTGGAGGGCAGCATTGAAACAAGCAGCCAATGTCTCCTCCCTGGCATAGCGTGGTAGGGCTGAAGGGCATTTAAATTTTATACAAATGCAAATGGCAGGAAAAACATGTAGCTCCACGACCAGCTAGCATTTCTCCCCCTTGCTGTGAGCTCTTGCTGTGGAGTGGAGTTTGGGAAGTGTATAAACTTCCAAGCAAATGCAAACAGTGTATGGCCTCCCTCCTCCCACGTATGGCATGGGCCATGTTTAAACTTTCTACAATTATGATTGGCAGCCATAATGCCAAATATTCCTTGCTGTGTGCATGGTTTTACAACAGTAGCTATTAATCATTCTTGGGTAGCTGGTAATTAAATCTCCCTCCATGTGAGCCTTTCAAGCAAATGCAGATGGTGTGGAATTAGAACAAGGAACTTTCAAGTTTCAGTAGATCCAATGGTGCCAATAAAACTCTCAGAAAACTTGCCAAAAATGCACAGTGCCAGGTAAAGCCATTATCCCACATTGGCGGGGTGGGTGAACTTTTTGGTATTTAAAACTAAGGCTCTACTCATCTATAATGTCAAATCCTCAAGAGGCTTTTGATGAATGGTGTTGGTTGCGTACCAAAGGAAAACCCCACACGCGTGAGCACGCTTCTCGAGGCAACCAAGGAGGCCGAGTGATGACTAGGTGGACCCCACCCAGGCATGAATCCCGAGGCAAGTTTTGCAGAGAAAGGGTGACTTAAGTGGTGAGTAGGTTGTAGAAAATCCAGTGGTACGTGTGATTTCATGAAGGGAAGATGTGCGAGAGTTAAGCATCACGAAGTGGCGAAAAGGTTAAAGAGTGAGCAAGTTTCCTAAAGATTGACGAAGCGTGTTGTTTCGCGAACCGGAGATTCTTGGTAGTTAAGCATCACGAAGTAGTGAAGGGGTTAAAGAGCATGCAGGTTCGATGAGATCCAACGGTGCGCATGATTTTGTGGAGTGAAGATGCACATCCATTAGCCATCACGAAATGGTGAAAGATGACATGGCATACAGGTGGCACATCCAAGTGGAGGTCCAGCTCGCGAGTCCCATCCAGTGGTGCTGAGGTGGTGATGACATGGCGATGAGCAAGCAGTCCAATGGCAGTGATGTGGCTGACAACTGGTGGATTGATGAGGTGTCATCCCAGGTGGTGCCCAGTGGACCCATCAGCAAATCACAAGCTACCATGTCACAGGGCATCAGGTTAAAAAAGGGTGAAAAATCAAATTTAAATATATAGTTTCAACTATTTAAAAAATTCAAAAAATTTAAATGATGGAGGCATAAAAATGATTAATTCGCTCAGAGGCTCATTTGTGCCCAAAGTACCAACTATTACATATAGTTGGAAAGCCCTCAAAATGGGGAATGCAGCTATGGAGTTTTTTTTAATAAATATGGGATATTTAGAGAGAAGTTTCCATGGGAAGAAGAGGAGATATTCTTGCAGTTATGGAAAAAGGACACTTGGCAGTGTGTTATGCAAATCTGATCTTTTCCCCTCCTCTTCTTATTCCCATTTCTTCTCATTTTGAAGGGTTCCAAAATTTTGGACGAAGTGCTCCAGATTTCATGGCTTCCAGTTCTGAACTTCTTGTCCAAGCCTTGAGGTTCTTCATAGATTGAATTGGCTACTTCATAGATCAATTGCAGGTGTACTTGGGTTAATCAGTTTTGATGAACAACAAACCTGATGGATTTTCTTTAACAAATGACAAAGATATGGTTTGCAGGTTAAGGAAAGCTTTATATGGATTGAAGCAAGCTCCTAGAGCTTGGTATGCTAGATTGGACAAATATCTTTTGAAGCTTGGTTACACTAAAGGCAATACTGAAAACAACTTATATTTCAAAGTGACTAATGATGACATCTTGGTTATTAAATTTTTTGTTGATGATATCAATTTTGGATGAGAAGATGGATTGTGTAAAGACTTTTCTAATAAGATGCAGGAAGAATTTGAAATGTCTATGATTGGGGAGCTAAAAAAAATTTAGGATTGCAGATTTCACATACTAATAAAGGTATATTCATATGTCAATCTAAGTACTTGAAGGAACTACTAAAGAAATTTATTGTGGAAATCTCTGAACCGGTAAGTACTCCTATGACTACAACAAACAAACTATCATTGAAGAATGATACAACACCTGTTAATCTAACAAGATATAAATCTATGATTGGAGGTTTACTGTATTTGACACAAACAAGACCTGATATTATGAATGCAGTATGTATTATTTCAAGACTTCAGAGTAACCCTAAGGAAAATCATGAATCAGTGGTAAAAAGGATTTTTCGGTATCTACAAGGTACAACAAATCTTGGTTTATGGTATCCTAAAGATGAAAATTTTGATTTATGTGCATACACAAATGCTAATTGGGCAAGAGATGTAGATGACGGAAAGAGCACCACCGACGGAGCATTCTTTCTTGGTAACAGATTGATTTCATGGTTGAGAAAGAAATAGAGTTGTACATCATTATCAACAACATAATCATAATATGTTGCAACAACAACTAATTGTACTCAGGTATTATGGATTAAACAAATGTTGAAGGAGGTAAAGGTAAAATGCAAATAACCTATAATCATTTACTTTGATAATATGGCAGCAATTGATATATCCAAGAATCCTATATTTCACTCTAAAACTAAACATGTTTCTATCAAATTCAATTTTTTGAAAGAGAATGTTGAAGCAAAAGAAGTGAAATTGGTCTAGGTGAATACTAAAGAGCAGATTGCAGTTATCTTTACTAAGCCTTTACCTAAGGAAAATTTTGAATATCTCAGAGAGAAGCTTGGGGTAATACCCTCACCGGTAGAGACTTAGACAGTTGGCGAATGGCATCAGATAGGCAGAATTTACAGAGAAATCTTTTTCTGGCTTTGATGAAGGAGAGCTACTTCTTAGGGGGATTAGTTGGTTATAACAATTGGTATTTGTAATTAGTTCTATGAACTAGTTGTATCTAGTTTTTTTATTGCTTTGGCATTTGATGTCAAAGGGGGAGAGATATCTATGGAAAAAAATAATTCTTTTGGGGAGAGATTATTCATTGGGGGAGAGATATTATGTATTTTCATTTCTGGTAATTGATCTCTTTGGGAGATTGTTGGTTTTTGGTTTTTGGCATTTCTACTTTGGCACTTAGATATTTTTTCCATCTTGTGTTGCCATCAATGCCAAAGGGGGACATTGTTGGTATTATGGATGTGTTGCATTGGTTTTTTCATTGATGTCAACACTTGTCAACACTTATCAGCACTGGCAATCTTTGGTTATGTTCACCGACATGTTCAATGACTTATGCATAGTCACCGGGATTTGGTTCACCGATAGGTTATATTGTTCATCAGCACAGAGGATGACTTTTTATCATCTGGAGATTACTTGGTTATGTCAAAGACATGGTTTGGACACTTGTCTTTAGTGATCTGGTTATTGGTCTAATCTAGTTTGCATATTTGTTCTTACCGACAAATTGGTCTAGGCACTAATACATTTGGCCTAAAATTCTGACGGAGATTTCCGACGGAGAAGGTATATTGTGATCAAATTTGATTTTTTTTTGAAAAAATGCCCGATTTCGTCGGAATTCCGACGATAATGCAACATTTGGTTTCAACGAAGAAGGAATTGGCAATGACATTTGGGTTTTTTTTTAAAAGTTCCCGCGTTCATCGAAATTCTGACGACCACATGCATTACTTCAAAAAAAAAAAAAAGACCAAGTCATTTCATAAATCTTGCCTCTTTACAAAATCTTGCTTCTCATTCATTTCACCTCTGTAGCAAACCTGTGGGTTTAATCATGGTGGGGAAGATCATTGGTGTGAAACCAACCAGTTCTGCAGCTCAGGCTACAAGTGGAGGGAGTATCGGTTCTGCAACTCAGGCTAGAAGTGGCGAGGGAGTATGATTCAGTGGAAGTAGAGGCAAACACTCACAAATGAATCTCCATCCATCTTCTCTAGCTTCAACCACAACTATTTGCGTAAGTGTCCCTTCCCGGTCGAGCAAACGAGTGCCTACCTAAAGGCCCTCCCAAGGTATCTTAGTTTGTGCTGTCTCAAGGCATATTAGGGGATCACAATGGGATCACAATAGGGAACATGCAGGTAGGGGCCATCCCCCGATGAACATGAAGGAGGGAGGCGGACATAGTTCCTTATGGGTTTAATCGCTGCAGGATGTAGGAATGGTTTAATCGCTGTAGGAAAAAGGTAGGGTATAATCAGCAAATTCATTGTTATACATATTCAAATATTTAGATTCAAAATTTATTATATATTTATCAGATTAATTTCCAATAGCAGAGATGGTGAGAGGTTTCTATAATATGATATGATCGATTTAAAAGAAGAATTTCTTACAAGACCTAAATTGTTGAACAATCCTACAATCATGTATTATTTAAACACTGCCTTTTAAATAATGAACAATATAGTTAGCCTGAAACATATTAACACTACTTTCCATATTTAAAATATATCCTAATTAAGGGGAGGGATGACCTAAACCTACATGATCGAGTGCCATTATGTAAAATATATCCTAATTATGGACGTTGGTATATATGGTAGTGACAGAAAATCCCTGCTACAGATCCGTGACAGCAATGTGTAGTGATCGAGTGCTATTTTTTGTTGATGTTTTGGAGGGTAGCATAAGTGTACCGTTAGGAAGGTGGTATAAAATGGAAGTTGAGAGGTATAAGGCTATGAGGTGTGGGTTAGGATAAGATAGGGAGGTAAGTGATGAAGGATGTAATGGTGAAAGAGTAAGTTAGGATATGTTAGGGGTTTGGAAGGTTGGAAAGTGAATGGGGGGAGATAAAAGGATGTGAAGGATGGAATGGGGTTAGGTAGGTGAAATAAAAGTAAGTGTGTATGAGGTTAAGGTGTAGGATAGGATGTAGGAAAGTGGAGGAGGTTAAGATAGGGGATGTGAAAGGTAGATGGAAGGTAATAATGATAGGAAGTGAGGTAAAGGTTATGAGGTGTGGGTTAGAAAATAGGGTGTAGGAAATGGAAGGAAGGGTCATATCACTTTGAGAGTTTTCACCAAGATGAGTAGCCCAAGTATGGACCTCAAATCATACAAGCCATGAGGATCCACTTGTAGTAGAGGAGCATATACTTGCATCTTAGGAGCTTATTAGGAGTTTGCCTTGAATTTGGGAAATACATATAGAGGAGATAGAATATTGATCAATACAAATTACCTAGCCTCATCATGCATAAATACAAGAGGTATAGACTATAGCAAGCACATATCATGAGCCAAAGGATCATATTTGAGAGTTGCTTCATCTCCAATCCTCTACACTTTTAAGATCCACAAATGGGGTTGAGGATAAGTCTTGTTTACTAATTAGCTTGGACTTATGCTTTGGGTTGCATCTATATGTGAGCAACCTAAAGGCATAATTTTCAATGCAATTTTTGAGAGGACATGCTTCCACCTTGTGGTACTGGGAGGATAAAATGCACCAACTCACATTGGAAACCCTCTCCAGATACCATTTTGGAGTGCTTCAAAGTGTGTTCTATTTCAAAATATTTTTGACAGAGATGCATAGATGAGTTTCACAATTTACATAATAAGGTTTCATAGTGGCTCAACATGAGAGTTAGTTTTTGGAGTTCTTGCAGTTTGTAGATTACATTCAAGACAAGTTACTTGTCAATTATTTCATTAGGGGTGGAAAGCCCAAAATTTTATTTTTCCTACACATGGCCAATCCAAATGACTTTAGGGTTGCTATGGCAAAGTCTCTTATGGAAAAGGAGGTACATGGGAGGACACAAGAGGCATGAGAGAAGTTTGTAACCTTGATGAAGGGACTAAAGTGTCCATAGGCCTCCCCATCCTTCAAAGGATAATTTAGACTTACTATATGATTTACAAAGAAAAACCCAATAGTATCAATATTAGGGACAAAGGTCTACTAGAGCATAGTAGGGGCCATAGGGTAGTCACATTTGACCATCATCAACACAAGGATATTTTAGGTATGAGAGACTATAGGGCTATCAAGCTAGGTCTTCTATGACTCAACAACCTTTTAGGGGAGAATCTAGTGTTTTTAGTAATTAGGATCTTCTAATTATGGTGGGGCCTAGCAAACATAGGGTTATATGAGAGGCACATGTTATGTATATGTTAGTATCAGACAGAGAGTGCCCACTAGGTTTTAGAGTAGGTGGAAACCATCCTAGGATGTCAAAGTAGATAGTTGATATATGGGTCTTTACCCTCCCAACCACTCAACATATACCACCATGGGTCTTTACCCTCACAAACACACAAAGGTCAAAGGAAGATTCACTGCTGCAACACTCACTTTTTTTGACAGTCTCAAGCACTTAGGATAGTCACTCCTTTCGTGGCCATTCTTCTTCACACAACACTCTCTAACATTAATTATGTGTTGGCATATGGACACTACAATGAGACATTGTGTGTGATTGAAGGTTTTGTCATTGATGGCAACCTTGCAATCCTATGGCACCGAGAAAGCATTACTTAGGCAACCTTGCAATCCTATGGCACCGACAATACATTATACCGGCAAAGCATTAATCAAACAAAACAGTGCTCTGGCATCAACAAAATCAATCTACACCAGCACTGGCACAAAAGATGTGCACTGGCACAGAAGGAAATATGTATACCAGCACAGAGGCCGACAAGATTTTTGATATGTAATATTTTGTTTATCATTGTAAGATGACTTGGCAAATTGTAAAATGACTTTTGTATATAAAAGAGATCATTGTAGGCATTTGTAGGATATGGATAGAAAGCAATAAATAAATTATAAGGTAGACCTAATGTGCGAATTGTAGGTCAAGGGTATATGTAAAGAATAGAGAAAGAACCGGTACTGAATCTAGCATTGAAGATGCTATTGTAAAGCAGTACAGAATATTGGATTTGTGTAAATCTTCATTGTAAGTCAGTGTGACTTCTTATTGAGTAGTGAGCTCTAGGCAGTTGGCCTTCCTGCATGTGCAGGTCCCTACTGTAAGTAATATTCTCTTATTAGCCAATAAGTGAATATTGTGGGTCACAAATCCCACTGAGGTTTTTCCCACACCGGGTTTCCTTGTTAAACATCTTGTGTTATGGTGTTCTTTTCATGTGGATGCTTTTGATTCTGTTATTTGCATTAATTCTTGCATACCGGTATACTGTTACTTTATATTCTGCATATTCAGTTTTAAGAAAATTTCATTACCGGTCAGATACTGATTCACCCCCCCCCTCTCAATATCTGTGGGAACCCTAACAATTGGTATCAGAGCTTGGTCCTCTATTTTCAGAAGCCTAACAACTTGAGGAAGATCTTGACACCAGTAAAGATGGAAAATTTGATGAAGCAACTTGAAGGAGCTCTTACTGACTATGATGTAGAGAAGTTAAAAAATATCAAATTAGAAGATGATTTAAAAGCGGCTCAGGACATTATTCAAGCACTTCAAGAAAATCTTACTGTTACAAGAAACAAGAGGAGAACTTTGTGAAAAATTGCAAAATGAAAATGATGAAAAGGAATCACTAAATGATATGATAAGCAAATTGAAACAAGAGATCATGACAACAAAAAATGAAATGCAGGATATGACTATGAGATTCTGCAAAGAGATTGAGGACAGAAAGAAGAATGAAGAAGAATTGACTAGAAGACTAAGTGATGCAGCAAATGAGAACACAAGACTTAGCTATGAAAATGACATGTTGAAGACAGGTCTGATGCATACTCAAAATGACTCAAATGAACTAATGAGACAAAAAGAGATCTTGGAAAGGGAATTGGAAACTGCAAATCAACACAAAGAAAAATTCAAGAAAAGCTCAGACCCAAAGGTGACACTTCTGGAGTTGGATTTGAAGTTGGAGAAAGCTCTGGTACTGCAAATACCCAGGATCAAAGAAAACTGGTAAGACCCTCTAATACTTACAAATTCAATGGAAAATGCTTTAACTGTAATAAATATGGTCATAGGGCAAATGAATGTAGATCTATGAATTATCAGAACATCAATCCTCCCACCGGTCAATGCACCAAATGCAACAAAATTGGTCATAACTCTGAAAATTGCATAATGAATGTAAGATGTTATGTTTGTGGAAGATTTGGTCATTTATCAAATAAATGCAGAACACAAACCGGCATAGGTTATGGGAAAGCTATTCAGAAAAATAATGTAACTTGTTATGCATGTAACAAGATTGGTCATAATGCTAAATTCTGTAGAAGTAAAGGTACACCGGTATATAACAAAAGTACTAGCTTGAAAGGTAAAGAAAAGGTTGAAGAGGTTAAGAAAGAATTTTCAAAGCAATGGATTAGAAAAGGTGATCTAAATATTGGGGTTACTCCTCCACTGGTAGAACCAACAAATGCTTCACCGGTAGGACAATATGATGCTCCACCAGTAGGATAGAGCAATGCTCCACCAGTAGGATGTTCTTCATCAAATTGAAGAAAATTATCTCAAGGGTTTGGCAATTTAATGACACATGTGCTATTATTCCCTCGGTTAGAGAAAAGAAGCTGAAAATCCTTCATTACCGGCAAATAAAGTTGAGTTAATACATTGCTGGCAAACGATTAATGTGGTAGGTAGCAGAAAAGACTTTATAAAATAAGGTTTTTGGCTCCATTTCATTTCACCATGAATTCAAACTTTCAGAGAGAGCGAAGATTTCCGAGCAAAGAGGCAAAGCACTTCAGCAATCAATCCATCCAAAGGTAGAAAAAGGTATTTATCATCATGGCATCCTCCTCTGCACCTGAATTCATAGCAAACCCTACAGTAGTCGAGGTTATAAAATGATCTAGGCCTATGTTTCAGCTAGTTCCCGAGATAGCTAAGAAAGATGACAACATAGGTGCTTTTTCCCAAATTCCAAAGGGTGTTGTTTATGCAGAAGACCCTAGAATGTATATTCATTGCAACATAGAGGAATTAGGTGATGAAGAAATCAAAAACATGTATAAATCTGTTATATGTGACAATGCCAGAAATGTGAAACCTGAATATAAAATTGTTGAAACCCTAGGATTCACTAAAATCCTCTACATTCCTGAATTTCCCCAAGAAGTGGTTAGGATAGTTCTTAGTAGGGTACATGGCTCATTCTTTTGGCTTGACTCAGTGCATAAAATTACAAAGGTAGCTATGAAAGCAATAACAAGGTTACCTTCCACCAGTACCAGACCCGACAAAACCAAGAAGGTCTCCAATGACCTAGTAATGAAATTAACTGGTGCAACATCCGACAAAAGATCATTGAGGGTTAATGATGTGACCGATACAAATGTGAGATTCATTAGCATGATTCTAGGTTACAAAGCAACTCATGTAAATAGGCTTAACTCTGTTTCCAGTTTATGCATAAAAAGTGCTTATGACATGGTTAAGGACAATGTAAAAATTGATATCTGTGAATGGTTAAAAGATGAGTTAATTGACAATTTGGCAAAAATCAAGAAGGATAAGAAAGGAACCTTTAGATTTGGAAATTTGCTTGTATGCTTAATGTTACATATAACCAAATAGGCTCCCGATATAGGCTATAAGGATTTTGGACTCAACATACCGGTAGGAAGACAATTGTCTGACTTATTCAACAACATGGGTGAAAACAGAGAAAAGAATATCAATGAGTATTTTCAAGCACTAAAGGTCAGAATGAATAAAAGAATCAGACTATCACAAGAAATTGTCAACAAATACAAGGATGATATATGCTTTGTAATAAAAAAGGATGAGATCTGGATGGAAGCAGTCATCCCAAGAACAATATGGGTTATAGAGATGGGGTATGAAACAGATGACCACATAGTGGAAACTTATGCCAAAGCACTTCTGGAAGCCCCCAATGAACCAAAGGAAGAATTATTTGGTAGTGCTGAGACCATCAAAAGTCAAATTCAATCTAAAAAGAGAGTAAAGAAAGTTGAGGCATTTGTGAGGAAAGGAACCAGGCAAGCAAAAGTCATAAAAGATGATGTATTAAAGAAAACCGGCATAACAGAAGAAGAGTTGGCAGCCCAATAGCCTGAAACTCATCTATCACCGGTAGATACCTCCTCAGAAGGAGATATGCTAGCAACTTTCAAAAGAGTTGTTAGGAAAAGAGACCCCTCACCGGTATCCACTCCTTCACCTAGAAGGACAAGACAGAAGCAACAAGTTGTGAGGTCTCCAGTCAAGAAAGCCACACCTAAGAAAAAGCTGACCCCCAAAAAGAAGAAGAAGAAAAACACTGACTTGGCCCGTTTTGACATATTACTAAATGAGATCACAGAGGAAGGTAAATTGAAAAACATAGGGAAAATCTATGACACCCTATTAGATGATGAGAAAGGACAAGTAGAGGAAAGTGTTATATTACACATGGACATGTATAAAAAGTTTTTGATGCAAGTCCTAAATGAAATTCCTGATGAATTATATAAAAGACTTGAGGCCAGAAGGCAAGGAATAGTTGAGTTGGATAAGAAAATTAAAATAGAAAAATTACTTGCAGTATACCCAGTCAACTCACCTAAGGAAATTGATGATTTGATAGCTCAGGCCAACCAGACAGTTTTTTCCACTGCACACTGACAAATATCACTAATGGCAGGTAGAGTTACTGAAGTTTCAAATGAAACAGAAGATGGTTGGGATACATTCTTGGTTGAAAAAGAAAAATAAGAAGAATATAGGAATCCCAAGCCCATTCTGGTATATCAAAAGGACAAAGGGAAAGGTAAAGTTGGTGGACCACCAAGTATCAAGATTAGAGACAACTTACCCCCACCTCCTTTAAATACTCCACCGGTAAAAACAACAACTGTAGAAGATCAACCGGGAGATGAGAGAATGGACATAGAGGATAATAATCCTAATCCTGAAGTCTTATATGCTGTGAATGTTGATACTCAAAAAATCAACATAGTGGTAGATAAGGATACCATAGATAAATCTGATAACAAAGAGCGACCGGCAACATGAAACAAAGAGCAACCGGCAATAGGAAACAAAGAGAAACCGACAGTAGATTCAAAGAAAAAGATGGAATCTGGAACACAAACAGAGCAAACAACAAAGCTAAAGGCTCCAAAATAGATGCCACCGGTAAGAAATGATGCAGGAAAAACTATGCTTAAAGAGATGGAGACACAAACAGACCTACCAGAGGTCAATACCGGCATGGTCACTTCCACCAACACTTAGTTTATTGGGTCACCATCAAATGTAATAGAGGTATTGCTCGAATCTATCAAGAAAATAACTAATTATAGCTCACAAGCCTATAAAGCGATAGATGATTCAATTCTAGTTTTGAAATCAATAGCTCCTAATTGTAATATAGCCAACAAAGATTCTTTAGGCCAGTTGGATACACTTTGTAAATATATTTCTAGAAATTTTGAGCAAACAAAGGTAGAAACTATAAAGGAAAGTGTAGAAAAAGAGAAATAGAAATTCTTTGAGGAAGGAATAAAGAAGTGTAATAGGGAATTTGACACACTTCTACCGGAACTATGCAATTTATTGAAAGAGTACAAAACTCTGTATAAAGACACCTGTAAGATAAACTTTTTGACCATGGATGTAGACAAAAAGATGAGCAAGGTACAGGAAGAGATCAATAAACTTGCTAATAATTTTGTTAACTCACCCAATACATTATCAGTTTTTGAGGAAAAGATAACAAATTTTGAGGAAGAATTGCTCAAATTAGAAAGAGAAAAAGAGAAAATAATAAACAAGGCAAAATTTTTGAGATCTAAACTAAGTCCAAGATTGGACTATTTAGCATCTCTGCGTAAGGAAATCTTTGAGGCACTAACACAGGGTAGCAAAACACTGGTAGAGCACTTGCAGCATCTCACCGGTACAGTATACAGAACTGAGATAGCAATAAAGGAGAGCAAGAAGTTTATGGATGGCATAAACTTAATTTTGGGAGATATTCTTCAGATAATAACTACCCAACTACAAGGTTGAGGTTATGAATTGGTACAGGTACAAAATCTACTAACCTTTGTCATTGATGCCAAAGGGGGAGTAGTAGATGAGAAAATTCAAAACACAGGGATCACATGCTCAGGGGGAGCTCTCACATTTTTGATAACATTTTTTGGTCTACACATTTTTGGATATCTTTTTGAAATTTCTCATGAGTGTTGCCATCAATGCCAAAGGGGGAGATTGTTGGCATATGGACACTCCAATGAGACATTGTGTGTGATTGAAGGTTTTGTCATTGATGGCAACCTTGCAATCCTATGGCACCGACAAAGCATTACTCAGGAAACCTTGCAATCCTATAGCACCAGCAAGACATTATACTGGCAAAGCATTACTTAAACAAAATAGTGCTCTGGCATCAACAAAATCAATCTACACCGGCACCAGCAAAGAAGATGTACACTGGCACAGAAGGAAATATGTATACCGGCACAGAGGCCGACAAGATTTTTGATATGTAATATTTTGTTTATCATTGTAAGCCGACTTGGCAAATTGTAAAATTACTCTTGTATATAAAAGAGATCATTGTAGGCATTTGTAGGATATGGATAGAAAGCAATAAATAAATTATAAGGCAGAGCTAATGTGCGAATTGTAGGTCAAGGGTATATGTAAAGAATAGAGCAAGAACCGGTACTGAATCTAGCATTGAAGATGCTTTTGTAAAGCAGTACAAAATATTGGATTTGTGTAAATCCTGATTGTAAGTCAGCGTGACTTCTTATTGAGTAGTGAGCTCTAGGTAGTTGGCCTTCCTGCATGTGCAGGCCCCTATTGTAAGTAATATTCTCTTATTGGCTAGTAAGTGAATATTGTGGGTCACAAATCCCACCAAGGTTTTTCCCACACTGGGTTTCTTCGTTAAACATCTTGTGTTATGGTGTTCTTTTCATGTGAATGCTTTTGATTCTGTTATTTGCATTAATTCTTGCATACCGGTATACTGTTACTTTATATTCTGCATATTCAGTTTTAAGAAAATTTCATTACTGGTCAGATACTGATTCACCCCCCCCTCTCAGTATCTATGGGAACCCTAACATTATGATGATAGTGTACCTCCTTAAACCTAACTCAATACCAAACTATTTCCCAATCTCACTAATGGACTAATTAACTCAACTCATTGTGAAATTGTGACGGTCAATGCAAGGTTTAGGACAATAGTAATTAGGATCTTCTAATTATTGTGGGGCCTAGACAACATAGGGTTATATGAGATAGGGGTAAGTTCAATAGTGATTTCTCCTCTACAACCTTTGCCAGTCTATGTGAAAATGAGAGCTTGATAGCATTCTTTCACTTTTAGCTAGCTAAAATTTTCAAGAATTTTATCTCTAGATTTAATATTTCTTTTCTTGCATGAATCTATTAATTTTGAGATAAGAGATCTTGCCTTCATGAATTGATCCTATTTTATCCCTTTAACCCTAATTAATTTATTTAGAGTGTTTAGTTCCATTTTAATCCTTTCTTTTACAATTAAATATTATTAAAAAATTGTATTATTGTTCCAAATTTTGTGGATATTTAGGAGACACAAATAAAATATAAATGTAATCATTCCATATTTTTGTAGGAGATATTGGAATGAGACTAATAGGAAGAGTAGTAAACATGAGTCACAATGAGCACTTTAGAGTAAATCTAAACATTATAAGGAAGAGTAGCTTGGAAAAATAGAAGCGTAACTTATTTTCCAATATGCAAGTTTATTATGTGGGAAAGAATCTTGAAAGAGGATTGAAAAGATTCCTTGAGCTAACATTGTCTCACTTGTCCAAAATTATGAGGAAGTATTCATTAATGAAATGGTCATTAACAAGATGGAGAGAATAATAATTAGGAAGAGATAGATTTCACATGCTACTAGGTGACTAGATTGGAGAGAAGCTAGAGTCAAATCATTTAGCTTGGCCATGACACAGAGTCTTAGAATAGATGCCAACCTTGGTGAATGGAATGAAAATCCCAAACAATTAATGAATGGTGAGACAAGTAGAGGCATCTATAAAAAATTTTTTGAATAAAATAAAGAAAAAATGGGACTAAAACCAAGGGAAATGCACATGGAAAGGATATGATGAAAATCAAAATAAATAGTTTGAAGATAATATTAGTTACCTAAAGGATATTCCACTTGATTATTTGGTATATCATAACTATTTTGACAAATTTGGAAACCATTAGAGGTACCTTTTTCTTCTATAGATGAGGCATTCATTCATGTTGAAGTTGTGATAGCTTATTTGCCTCTTTATAGACAACAAATTATCCATATGAATTATTATATATACTTGTAACCTCCATCCCAAACCACCTATTTCACTCTTCTTCCTTTGTGTGCCTCTTTTATTCTTCCATTACCTCTTTGCTTACCTAAATTCAATCCAAAACATAGTGTATATAGCATCAAAAAAATTCCATATCTGATTAATATTATCCACAACATATCGAAAAGACAAATACCACACTTACTGTGTCATCAACCAAAAATAATTTACTTACATATTCAAAGAGTTCAATAATGGAGAAACATCCATGTGGTGCTCTACACATGTCCTCGAAGGTTCAAGAAATACTTATCCTCTATTGGTCCAAACTTTAAATCACTTTCCATGCATGAAAATAATTGCAACCATACACAATTTCCCACCCAATAGATTCTCTCAAACTAGTTTACTATCTTAACATAGGGTCAAGGAAAAGTGGGCCAAAATAGGAATACAAGTGTCTTAAAAGCCTTCAAGACCATAGTGGTGAGTATTGAATTTCTTTCTTTAGCGGTATCTTTCTCTAGATTAATTAGTTGGGGATTCTATTAGGACCTTTTCCTAATTAAAAAATATATATAAAGATTACATCCCTAAATATTGCATTCATAATAGAATAAATTTATGCAATATTGAGACTAAATTCATAATATATTTATAGTGATGAATAAACAAATATTTAAGATTCTCAAAAATTTGATGTTTTCTTTCTCCCAACCATCATTGGATAATGGGTGATCTTTGAGGCATTATGTCAAATAGTTCATGTGCCTTATCTAAGCTTACACATTTTGCATGCATGTGTACCTGGGCAGTTGCACTACAACATATATACTCACTAATCACATTTGGTTCAAAGTTTCTAAATCCATTTCAAACACAATTTGTGCATATCTTGTAATCATAGCATTCCATTAGATCGCGTTTCTTTGATGCATCTCACCAAACAATTCATGCACTTTCATGTCTATACTTCCACATTTTCCAAACATGTCAAACAGAGTATTTCCAATCGTAAGCATCTGATATTAATTTCCCTTACCTTATGCTTTGATGGAAGCCCATACTTTGTTCCAAAGCTCCTATTTTGGCATAGGTAGAGAGTACATTAGCAAATAAAACTGATCAAAATAGAAATCTATTTGTTGCATTGACTGCATTGTGAGGACGCTTATGTATTTCATTGACAACATAAAGCAAGAAAGGACATGAGAATATCTCCTCGGGGAGGTATTCTATGATAGCTGTGAGGTAGATGAGAGTTTCTTATGCCATTTGCTTTGTTCTATGTAGTCAAACACGAGAACACTATTTGAATTAAAATGCTAACGATGATTGTCTTTTTAACAGAAATGGATGGGAAGGGATGTCAAGGGAAGGAATGGGCCCACAACACACCTAAGCAGTCAAAGCTTAGTGTGTGTTGTTTAAGGCTGCCCCCTTAAGATGTCATAATTGATTGGCTCTCCACTTCTAAGACCTTCAAAATTCTTTAATGGCTTCATTGAGTCCTTTGGTCTTCCAAATGCACCTGCATCAAATTGAATTCTCCTTCAATGCTTGATTGCCTGTTCACTTGGAATTGAATTGATTTTATAATTAAGAGATCACTTGAATTGTAGGTAGACCCCTTCAAATGATAGGGTAGGCTTCTTTTTATACCTAATATATGTCTTGAAAGCATTTTATCTTGATGGCTTTAAATTAAAGTATTTTATCTTCTATCTAGTATTGGTGGAGCAAAGGTTACATTGCATCGTTCTAGGATACATATTTCCGTAGATACAACACAAGTTAAATGTATCCCAGGTCAATGCAAAGCAACCTCTACTCCAGAGATCACCAGAAAATAGAGAAAGAACTTTCATTTAATGCCATTAGGATAAAAGTCTTTAATCAAGATAGATAAATGGTATGCAACTAGATCTATTTGGAATGCATTACCCAAACACCGCAATCGATCAGTCACCTTTGAAAAGAAAGTGGTATGATGAAATATTTAGGCATAAAATAGATGAAATGTACTCCATACTACTGCTACACAATATTTTGGTCGATGATATTTTTAAAATAGTAAAGGAAGGTGTATGGAACAACCAAATTCTTATCATTATAAACAATGAATATTTTAAGATCCTTTTATGATATGTAAGTTGAGAATATTTTATGAAAGGTCCCTAAATGAATACACTTTAAACTGATTTTAATATACCTTGAAGTGTGCAATATGGAAGGTTTGTATTCTTAATCTCCTACCCATTTCTTAATTTAAAAGATGATATCTTTATTAAATATCTCCTCTATTAAATATCTTTATTAACTTGATTTCTCCTTCAATTCTTGATGAATGCTTGATTGCCTATTCACTTGGAATTGAATTGATTTAATAATTAAGAGATCACTTGAATTGTAGGTAAAACCCTTCAAATGACAAGGTAGGATTTCTTTTATACCTAATATATGTCTTGAAAGCATTTTATCCTGGTGGCTTTAAATTAAAGTACTTTCTCTTCTATCTGGTATTGGTGGAGCAAAGGTTGCATTGCATCATCCTAGGATACATATTTCTGCAAATACAACACAAGTTAAATATATCCCAAGTTGATGCAAAGAAACCTCTACTCCAGAGATCACCAGAAAATAGAGAAAGAACTTTAATTTAATTCCATCAGGATAAAAGTCTTTAATCAAGACAGATAAATGGTATGCAACTAGATCGATTTGGAATGCATTACCCAAACACTGCAATCGATCAGTCACCTTTGAAAAGAAAGTGGTATGATGAAATATTTAGGCATAAAATAGATGAAATGCACTCCATACTACTGCTGCACAATATTTTGGTCGATGATATTTTTAAAATAGTAAAGGAAGGTGTATGGAACAACCAAATTCTTATCATTATAAACAATGAATATTTTAAGATCCTTTTATAATATGTAAGTTGAGAATATTTTATGAAAGGTCCCTAAATGAATAAACTTTAAACTGATTTTAATATACCTTGAAGTGTGCAATATGGAAGGTTTTTATTCTTAATCTCTTGCCCATTTCTTAATTTAAAAGATGATATCTTTATTAAATATCTCCTCTATTAAATATCTTTATTAACTTGATTTCTCCTTCAATTCTTGATGAATGCTTGATTGCCTGTTCACTTGGAATTGAACTGATTTTATAATTAAGAGATCACTTGAATTGTAGGTAAACCCCTTCAAATGACAAGGTAGGCTTCCTTTTATACCTAATATATGTCTTGAAAGCATTTTATCCTGATGGCTTTAAATTAAAGTACTTTCTCTTCTATCTGGTATTGGTGGAGCAGAGATTGCATTGCATCATCCTAGGATACATATTTCTGTAGATACAACAAAAGTTAAATGTATCCCAGGTCGATGCAAAGCAACCTCTACTCCAGAGATCACCAAAAAATAGAGAAAGAACTTTAATTTAATGCCATCAAGATAAAAGTCTTTAATCAAGATAGATAAAATTTGAGTTTGATTGTCATCATTTACTTTGCCAAATTATTCACACGTAACTCCTGAATCAATTCCCTACTCACAAGAATTTTATTATGTCTCAAATATAGGGAAACAAAAGGCTTCAAATAGAAAACTTGTACATGCAACTAAATCCATTGACTAATCAGAAGAACAAAATTAAGAAACGGTTTGATCATCTGAGAGATGTTGTAGACTTGCAACTCACCAGCTACTTAGTTTTTACGGGTAAGAATTTTTTTTGTTTTGGTTATGGTTGTGGTGTTTATAGGGAGACATTTACAAATTTATATCTATTTTCACTATTTAATGGTTTATGGGTTTGTAATGGTAATTTAATGTTCTTTCATATTTTTGTATATATTCTTTATAATAGCCTATTATATTGATTTGTTCTATTATGCATAATGTTGTGGGTTAGACGACTTTGCCATGGGTGCATGAAAGCATTGAATGAGTTCTACTTTTAAAAATTACATGAAACATTTTTAATTTATTTGATTCAGTGTTATTTGCAAAAAATGATTATCAATGATGTTTCCTTTCTCTAAGAATTGTCTAGGATCTTTCCGTCAGATAATATGTAACATCAATTGACTAAATATTTTCATTACAAATGCTTATTTTATTTAATTATTATCTGAGTGTGAATTGAAATTTATATCTATACGGAAGCAAAACATACAAGATGAAGAGTCATGTGCAAGAAAATTTCCTAAAAGAAAGCAAGCAGGCATTATCTTGAATCACATGGAAACAAGCTCATCAACTGCCTAGAAGAGAGCAATTGGAGAATGGCAGAGGAAAGTGTTTAAGGGTGATAAATAGATAGAGAGTATGCAATACAACAAACAATGTCTGGAGTGTCTGATGTGACGTCTCTAATTTATGTCTGGAGGGACTAACTGGTTTTGAGTTCCTGCGAAACCTATTGGGCCACGCTTGGAGGAAATCAATGTGTTCATGCAAGGAGAACCTTTTTTATATTATGAGAATGATGCTTTTACACCGAGGGATATTTGGAAGTCAATATCCAAAAATTTCTATAGTGTGGAACCAGAGTTGGTAGACTCGAAGTAATTTTCAACTTTCAGAAGACCAAGAGGTTATTTACACAATCTCCCAAAAGAAGGGTGATTTCAAAAATTACCTCTCGCCCCCATGACTATCCAGGAAGAAATTCCTCAAACAAAGGACTATTGGCCTCCATGGGATCAAAGAAAAAAATTGAAGCATAGACTCTAGACGATGTGGTGGTGTCCTTCGTGAAGAACTCTGCACTATAATTGAAAATTAAAGAGGGAAACTGCAAGATAGTGAAGAGAAATACAATCTTGAAAAGTGGGAAGAATGGATCCTGGTTTGGGTGGGGCCAATTTAGGTGGCTCCTCTAGAGGTTGACAAGATAGAAATCATATTAGGATTTGAAAAAGATCACACTCATGGAACTTCATCTACGAGTGATTGATTGTGGTGTTTGGGTAATGCATTCCAAATAGATACAGTTGCATTCCAAATGGGTAATGTCTTGATTAGGTTAGGCTAGCGCGTAGGTGTAGGTTAGGCTATTGCGTAGGTGTGACCTAGCACATAGGGGTAATGTTGCAGAGCAGAGCCAAATTAGGATACCGCATAGACTTATTTTAGCGCAGTGGGGTCGTAGGCTAGCGCTTGGGTGTAGGTTAGCGCTTAGGGTTAATGTTGTAGCACATGGAGATTTTTGGATAGCACATGCAGAGCAATCTAGCGCGTGGATAAAAGTTTTCAGCGCATGGGTAAGTCATTTGAAAGACCCATATATGAAAATTAAAATTCTTCTTTACGTGAATTTGAGCATGATATTTTGGGTTTCCATTCTGGGTTGTTTGGTAGTAATGAGGAAGTTCAAATTTTAAATCAGAGGATCTCTCATGTTAGTTTATCTGGGAAAGACAAGAATAGTTCAAATATTAAGATGGACTCTATACCCAGAACAATAGATGGAAATGGTATTTTAATTGATATTGACCAAGTTAATGTATCAGACTTTGAAGAAATGTTCCCTAATGAAGATAAGGTATCCCAAGAAATTGAGGCCCTGAATAGAAAAGTCCATCATTTAATTTCCTTAAGGGCACAAAAGGAAGCAAATAAAGAAAAGGAGGTGAAAGCTAAATTGATGGAGAGGAATAGGCTTCTAAGACAGATTGTTGATCTTGAGTTATTCACCCAAGAGAAAGCTAAGAGTGAGGATGAAGGTCTAGTCATCAGAGAAATTTTAGTTGCCAAAACTAACCCTACATACAAGTTTGTTGTGTAACCAAGTAGGGAGGTCCTTAGTGACCCCCAACCTGTTAGAAATAATGTTGACAAAGGAAAATAGAAGTGCATGGAAGATGGGTCTGGATCTAAGGCTACATAAAAAATCTCTCATATGTTATCTGCACATGAGAGAGAGATAGATAGGATAAGGAAAGAGAAAGAAGATCTATAGAGGGAGTTAGAAAAGGATGAATTAGAAGTGACCAATCAAGAGGTTAAAAGAAAGATTAATTATCTAAAGGCTCCTCCTATAATTTTTCCTTCAATAGACCCAAATAGACCTGCTCCTCAGCATGTCTCATTCCCTCCAGTAAAAATCCAATCAACCCTACCTATTAGCATTGTTCCTACTAATCAAGTCCCCATTACAAATCAAAGTAGCCAAGCTCCTCCAATTCATAGCCCTAATGTGAGAATGAACATGGGAAATACCCTTACTGCTAATCAATTCCAAACAAGACCTATTAATTTGGAGTTGTACAGACGACTTTTCTTTGATGGAATCCAAGGATACCCTAACCATGTTCCTACAAAATTAAGAGATAGACTCCACAAATTTGCTGGAAATAATGCAATTAGTGCAGAAGAGCACCTAAAACCTTTTGGTGACTTAATAAATGATTATGAAATAATTGATGAAGATGTCATCATGAAGTTGTTTGTACAATCCTTAGTAGATGATGCAAGGGACTGGTACAGAGGTCTCCCTGTAAATAGCATCGGGTCTTGGGAAGATTTTAAAAATTGTTTTCAAGAAAAATATGGTGACAAAACAAATGTGAGCTTTATGCTCAATGGGTTTAATAATATTAGAAAGTCTAATAATGAAATTGTAACAGATTTCAATGCTATGTTTCAGAAAGCAATGCATGGCCTCTATCAAGTAATGAGATTAGATGATAATATGTGTCTGAACACTTATTATAATGCTTTCGATTCCAAAATGGCCTATATTCTAAGGGACAAAAACCCACATAGTTTAAGAGATGCTTTTAGAATTGCTATAAATGTGGAAAGTAATAGGAAGACATCTAGAAAGGTAGGAAGGAGGACTGATGGAAGGTTGTGGCAAGAATCAAAACAACAACCTAATAAAGTTGCCAAGGAAGATGACAAAATAGAAAAGTTAATGATTGCTATGAAAGATCTTACTACCAAGGTAAGTAAAAATGATAAGCCTCATTACAATTGACAAGATAGGCCTCCTAGATTGCATGCTATGCCTTACAGTACAACTTGGAAGGATGGCAAACCCCAAAATGAAAAGACAAAAAATGCTCAGAGCCAAGATACCCCAAACCCTTTGAAAGGAGGAAATATTCATAATATGGAGAATACTCCTTGGTGCATGGCTTGTGATGGACCACATTCTCCTCATAAATGTGTTGTAGCTCAAGCCCTCGAAGAATCCATGAGAAAATAGGTTGAGCCTGATATTAATATGTTTGAAACTGTTATTGAAAGTGATGATGAGTCTTTACAAAGTGATTTTAGTGAATGTGATGTGCTAAATAGTAATAAATCTTACCAAGGACAGTTGACACTTGATTGGCATCCTACTTTGAATGTGGTAACTATTGAAGATGAAGAGGTAAGAAATCTTACTAAGGCTGCCATAGCCAAATCCAAGCATAATTATAACTTGAGAAGTAGTAAGAAGGATGGAGATCAAGGGGAACCTAGTTGAATGTTCATAAAAGAAGTATCTCAGAAGAAAACAAGAAGTAATGGCATCTTACCTCAAGATGGTTAGGCAAAGAATGACCAATTGAAAGATGTAGCCGAGGGTATGGATAATAATGCTACTGGTGATATACAAGGAACTACTATAGTGAAGAAGGCAAGTCAGCCTAAGACAAAGAAAGCTAAGAATAATACTGAGTTGATTAATAATTTCACTTTTGATATGACTCAGGCTCTTACCTAGATGAAGGCCATAGTCCCATTGGTAGAATTATTGAAAATAAAGGAACATAGAGAAGCCGCTCTATCTTTGTTTTCTAAGATATCTGATAGTAGTATAGCTTTGCCTTGAGGTTCAATGAAAGATGAAAAGGATCTTGAGCTACAAACCCCAGACGTATATGTTGGAACAACTATTACTCAAGAGCCTTCACAGGTTGATCCTTTCTATGTTACTTTGTTAGTGGATAATCGGTTAATTAAGAACTGTATGATAGATTCTAGTGCAGTTGCAAATGTGATGCCATATGGTGTCATGAAAGAATTAGGATTGCCAGTAAGAACAGTTTATGGGATTTTTTATGCTATGGATAACAAAGAAGTACCAGTAATAGGTACAATGAAATATGTGGAAGTAAAAATAGCAGCATTTTCTAAAGCAACATATAAGATGGATGTCATAGTAACTAATACAAAACCTCACTATGGTATGTTATTATCTAGACAGTGGGGGGAAATGTTCAGTTAGATCTCTAATATGCTACAATCCCAATAAATGGAAGCTAGGTTAAGTTGTATAGAGAACCACGTGCCCCTAGGGTAATTGAGAAGATAGACCCTAGTATGTTAAATTATATGATTGATGTGGATCTTGACAATTTTAGAATACAACCAATTTTACCTTAGTTGAAAAATATTGATTCTATTGTGACTGAATTGGAACCTCAACAGCATGGTTTATGGCACATGTATTTTGATGGAGCTTGCTCTAATGAAGGATCTGGAGTAGGAGTTCTTTTTGTGTCCCCATTAGGTATAACCTTCAAATATTCTATTCTGTTATCCTTTCAGTGTACAAATAACACTGCTGAATATGAAGCCTTGTTATTGGGGCTTGAAGTTGCAAAAAGGCATGGGATTCAGTTGTTAAGAGTCCTAGGGGATTTTGAGTTGGTTATTTCTCAGGTTAGATCTAAGTATGCATCTAACAATGATCATTTGAAAAGATATAAACATGCAGTTTGGGATGTGATTGAACATTTTAGTGCATTCTCTATTAATTGGATAGAAAGATCAAAGAATATCATGGCTGATTTCTTAGCCAATGTTGCATTAAAGAATGATGATATAACACTAGCCAGTCTGTCCAAAGTTGAGATAAAAGCTAGGCCTTCTATTCATGATAATTTATATAATTGGCAAGTGTTTGAGGATGATGAAGACATTCCTAGGTTCATACAATGCATTGATGACTATGATGGACAAAAAATTGATTGCAATGCATTGGTAGAGGTGGTGGAAGATAGAGAAATAGTGTTTGAAAATGACATGGTTCAGTTGGAAACCAATGACATACCTAAACGGTTAGTAGAATTGGAAAGTATGTTCAGTTACAGTGACAGTCATTTGCATCAGTAGTCAACCACCAAGTTAGATGAATTGGAGGAAGTGAACTTGGGGACAAAATCATCCCCTAAGTTGGTGTATATTGGAAAAAATTTGTTTCCTCATGTTAGAGTTAACCTTATTAGTTTATTGAAAAAATATAAGCATGTTTTTGCTTGGTCTTATGAAGATCTGAAGGTGTATAGACAAGATCTATTTCAGCATGAATTTCTTTGCTTCTAGATGCTAAGCCTTTTTGACAAAAACAAAGACCCATCAACCCCCTGTTGGAATATAAGATGCAACAAGAGCTTACCAAGTTGAGGGAAGGGGGGATCATTAAGCCTATAAGGCATTCATCATGGGTGTTTAATTTGGTCCTTGTTAGAAAGAAGAATGGGGACATAAGGCTCTGTGTTGATTTTAGGAACCTAAATGTTGCTTCTTTAAAAGACAATTATTCTTCTCCCAATATGGAAGCAATGTTGCATAGAGTAACTAGTTGTGACCTGGTGTCTATGATGGATGGGTTCTTAGGATATAACCAGGTGTTAGTAAAAGAATCTGAACAATTCAAGACTATTTTTACCACCCCTTGGGGAACATATGTATATGTAAGAATGCCTTTTGGGTTAAAAAATGTTGGAGCTACTTTCCAAAGAGCAATGGATGTAGCTTTCAAGGAGTTCATTAACATTATCATGGTTGTGTATCAAGATGATTTAACATGTTTCTCCAAAAGGGCGGATGACCACTGTGGGCACTTGGAAAGGGTTTTCAATAAAGCTCTCGAATTTGGTGTCTCTTTAAATCCAAAAAGTGTCATTTTGTTGTCACTAAAGGAAAGTTGCTCGGGTATATTGTCTCCAAGGAAGGGGTTAGAATAGACCCTGAAAGAATTGAAGCTATAAACAATGTACCTAAGCCAAAGAGTGTCAAAGGTATCCAATCTTTCCTGGGCAAGGTAAATTTTGTTAGAAGGTTCATTGCCAATTTTGTAGAAATAGTTAAGCCCATTGTTAGATTGCTTAAGAAAGATATAAAGTTTTATTGGGATGAAGAAGCTTCAAAGGCTTTTGGTGAAATTAAAAGGGCTATTCAGAAGGCACCAGTGTTGAAGTCCCTTGATTACAATAAGCCTTTTTCTCTATTTTCTTTTTCTTCTTATCATACAATGGCTACAATCCTTCTACAAAAGGATAATGAAGGATATGAACACCCTATAGCGTTTTATAGCAAATCTTTACAAGCTATAGAGCTAAAATATGAAATTATGGAGAAACAAGCATATGCTCTGGTTAAGGCTATAAAAGCATTTAGGCCATATCTTGTGAATGCATAGGTAATTGCTTATGTCCCATATGCTATTGTCAAGGATATTTTATCTCAGTCCGAGGTCACTAGTAAAAGATGCAGATGGATAACCGGGATTCAAGAGTTTGATTTAGAGATTAAAATTACTAAATTGGTAAGAGGTTTAGGTCTTGCTAAGATAATGTTTGAATCAAACCTTCTTGATGTTGAGGTGAATAATGTTGAAATTAAGGACATCTTGGTCACAAGTATTGAGACACAGCCCTGGTACTCAGAGGTAGTACATTTTTTAAGGGATGCAACATATTCAGAGGGAATGACCCACAACCAGAGAAGGACATTGAGACTAAAATCTCAAAAGTATGTCCTTATTCAAGGTGATCTGTATTAGCGGAATAGAGATGGAGCATTGTTGATGTGCTTGGAAAAATCCCAGTCTAGAAAGATGTTAACTGAAATGCATGATGGAGTATGTGGAGGACACTACTCTGCCAAGACAACAGTTGGTAAGATAGTCCAAACTGAATATTATTGGCCTACTTTGTTCAAAGATGCTCATGAACATGTTCGGAGGTGTGACCCATGCCAAAAAATTTCTTCCAAATTGAAGTATGAGGGAGTTTTGCCCCTCAAACCAGTCACAGTGGAAGCCCCTTTTGTTCAATGGGGTATTGATTTTATTAGAGAAATAGTTGAGAAATCAGGAAGAGGTCATAGGTGGATCATAGTAGCCACTGATTATTTCACTAAGTGGATTGAAGCTATATCCAATAGAAGAGCCACAAGTAAGGTTGTTATTGATTTCCTGATGGATAATGTTATAACCAGATTTGGTGTTCCTGTGAAACTAATAATGGATAATGCCATGAGCTTCAGATCAGAGGAGTTCATTGAATTTTGCACTAGTCATGGAATAATTATGTCCTATTCTTCATCATATCATCCTCAAGGTAATGGGCAGGCTGAATCCAGCAATAAGAGCCTTTTGAACATTATTAAAAAAATCCTTGAGGAGAACAAAAGGTCTTGGGACCAGAAGTCGAAGTTGGCCCTATTGGCAAATAGGGTTACTGTCAAAAAGGTAATTGGTGTGTTACCATTTGAGTTGGTTTATGGTATGCAATCTAGGGTGCCAGTCAACAATCTTCTTCCTATATACAAGTTCCTGCAAGCTGAGGATATGGAGTTATATGAACCTATGGAAGATAGAATGATTCAAATGGTGGAGGTGGAGGAAATCAAGGCTTTGGCCCATAAGAGAAATCTAAAAATTCAGTTGCAATCCAAATATCTATTTGACAAAAGAACCTTGTTAAGAAAGTTTCAAATTGGCGATATGGTTCTTCAATGGAATGCGAAAGGGAAAGATAAAGAAAAACACAAAAAATTTGAGTCACTGTGGATAGGCCCCTCTATGGTTTATGATCTTAATGGAAAGGATTCATATTTTTTGCAAAAAATGAATGGTGAAGTATAGGAATTTCCAATGCATGGATAATTCCTGAAGCATTACTTCTCTTAAGTCCATGCACAGTAGGTTTTAGTCTGTACGTATCAGGTTTTGTTTCTATTGGTAGTTTAGGCTTGTTTTTGGTCTGTTCTCTAAAGTTTTATGTAATTCTTGCATTGATCTTGCAATCAACCATCCCCAGTCAGAGCTGTTGTTATCACTATTTTGAAAATTGGGTAGTATTGCTCCATGATCGGCTGAAAATTGGGTAGTGTTGCCTCTGAGTTTTTTGGATCAAAAAGGGGTTTAGGGTTTATTGAATTTTAACCTTTCCTATGTTCTGGAAGTCCTTGCATTCTAATTTTGTGTTACCTTTTTCCACTTAACCAGAAGGGTAGGTCTGTCATGAAAGGGTCCCCCCTTTACGAATTACCTTAGGCGGGTCTTTATTAAATTTTAATTATTTGTGCCCTTTCCCTAAGTTTTGAGTTCTTTGTCGGGCCCCATAAAAAACATGCAAGTTCCAGCAAATCTAGTGGTGTGCACAGTCTTGCAAAGGAAATATGTGTGAGCTTTATCCTTTGCAAAATAGAAAAAGGATAGATGGGTCCTAGAAGTAAGTAGATCCTTTGGATAAAGGCCGATAAACTTGGAGCTGATCCAACATTGCACGTGGATTCGCAGCCGAAAGTGGTCCGAAGTTTAGCTTTCATGAAGTAGCAAAAAGGTGGAGGGCTCGGGAAGTATGGTCATGAAAGAGCTAACAGGCGATCATCTCAGAAAAGATCTAAGGGTTCACGTCGATTCACAAAGAAAAGTTGTCGGGGTTTTACCTTTCGCGAAGCAACGAAAAGGTGGTGGGCCCCAGAAAGTAAGAAGTCCCTACAGTTAAAGACCAATCAACTTAAGATTGATCAAGTAGTCTGCATGAGTTCACGAATGAAAGATGTTTGAGACTTACCTTTCGTAAAGTAGCGAAAAGGTAGTGGGCCCGGTGAAAAGGGTGACATGGCAGGTAAAGAAGGTGCATCTCCCAGTTAATCTAACGATTTGCATTGGTTCGCAAAGAAAAGTTGTTGGAGGTTTAAAGTCAGCGAAAGAGATGGTGGACTTGGGTGGTTGGGTTAAAGGATAAAGCTAAAAGTTGAGCATCTAGCTCAAGATCTAATGACCCACGTTGTTTCTCTGGGTGAAGTAACATGGAGCTTAGCTTTCGCGAAGTAGCGAAATAAGGTGGATGTTGCATGATAGATGATGTCACAGAATAGGTGGATGTCCATTTAGGGCAAGTGATGATTTGTCGGTATGACATGCGGTTCCAAGTAGATCATGGATGGCCCACTATGATTGGGCGGCGATGGTGCTGAAATCCATGGCAAAGGTAAAACACATGGTCATCAAGATGCGAAGTCTGATAGAATTCTTGGATGAATTGGCGGCTGACATGTCAGAGCTATCTGTCAGAAATAAAAGGGCACGTGGACTCCATGCAGAGGACCCGCTTTGAAGGTTAAAGGGTGTTAAAGGTCATGTATCTCAAAGAAGATCTAACGGCAGACACTATTTCACAAACCAAAGATGTAAGGTGATTAATCTTTGCGAAGCAGTGAAGATCGTTAGTGGTAGTGTTTCCCTACGGCTAGTGAAAAGCCAAGCGGTCATCATGTGGAGTAAAGGTCGAGTAGATAATAGAAGATCTGAGGGATGGCTCTATTTTGCATGGAAGAGATGCATAAGGTTTATGCTCCATGAAACTGCAAAAGGAAGGTAGGGCCCGGTTTTAAGCAGCTTGACCCAGGTAAGGTAAAAGACGTGGGTTGCTTCGTACTGAAAAGATGTGAGGATTTTAAGCTTCACAAAATAGGGAAAGGAGAAACACATAGAAAATGTTATGATCCATTGGAGCCATTTTTTGAATTCGGCTGCAAATTCAATTCTGAGTTGATTGCCAAAGCATGCGGTTTTAAATGCTTCAATTCATTGCTCTATTGCCATATTTAGCTTCACATCAATTGGACGTTGGCATCGTTTTGAAGAGTTCTGCAAAGGAGTCGGTGCACAGAGCGAATTTCTTCAAACAACTAGTGAGTTTTTGCATATTGCTTGACTGTTACTACTTGAATTTGGATCACTGCATGCTTGTTTTCTCAAAGGTTAGTCAAAATTTTAATTAATATAGCTGTGATTTTGGGATGGCACCAAGAAGAGATTTCACGGGGAAGGTGAATTATTAGGATAGAAACATATGTGATGATTTCTTGGAACAACTGACTATGTCCACAAATGTCAGGGCCAAAATTAACGAATTGGTACCTAAAGCCCCCCGTCTAAGAATTGGAGACAGTTTGTATGACAAAGGCAATTGGTTGAGAGATCCACAAATAGGGATATCAGTTCTGGGCCTTTTCAAAGTAGGATTCAGTTAGAGACATGCCCTCACCCCAATGAATAGTATATGAGAATTAGACATAGGAAAGCTCATAGTCCCTGGGGTTTTCATGGATGTTGATTTGTTAACCCAGATTGCACACAATTATGACCTAGTTGCCAAATGTATCAGGAATGTGAGTGGAGGAGCCCTAATTGAGATCAATGATGATGAGTTTAGAAAAGCGTTTAAGCTCAGTGAAGTGTCTAATTATTTAGAGCCCATAAATTTTGATAGAATGGCCCAGGTTTACAATGTACAAAGGGATCACCTCAGGAGTGGACCTTTGAAAGAGTTTTTTGTTAAAATAGGAGGGTTAACTATTGTAGGCCCTAGTACCATGGAGCCTTTCTCCCTGAATTTGTTTACTCTAAGAGCTAAAGGCATGTATTGGTCATTATGTCATATTTTTGGGGAAGATGCTGAAACCAGCATGTCGACTCATTACATGTTAATGATAGCATAAATTTTAAACCCCTCTTTGATAGTAACCTTTGATTATGCACCTTACCTCACTGATGCAATTCATGCAGGGCTGGTAGGTATAAAAAATGGTAAGGTGGATAGGCCTTTTGGGTGGTACTCTCTTCTTATGCACATGATTTTGTTCAAAGGTGCTAATCATTTTACAAATGAAATAGATTTAGTTAAGGTGAAAGATGAAGAATAAATGCCTATACAACTGTGGAGTACCATTTTGTCCTGGGACAGAGAGGATGCTAGCTACTTAAAGTTTGGCAAGTTCTTTGCATCCAAGATTCGAAATCTTTTATGTTCAGAGAACCCTAGGATCCCCAAAGCTCTTTTAGAATTTCTTAGGCCTAAGGAATTTGCTGGAGGTATCAAGATTGTACACAACTGGGGTGACATATACTTATACCCTATTTCTATAGTTTTCAGAGTTTATGGTTTCTGAGGCACTCCATATTTATTTCCTTATCAAGTCCTATTAAAGATAGGGATTGTAGGGGTCCTAAGGTAGATTGGAAGTGTACAAGAGGTAGAGCTAACGAATAGCGGAAAAGGGACCATTTTACCAACTGTCACCATGGCCCATCAATTTGTGATTACCAAGGGTGGTTGGAAATACTTTGACGACTTCTCTCAACCATATAGGTTGCCTACTATAGTAATAAGGTTTGCTGATCCTGAGGATTTTTTCAATGGCATGTTCAGGAAGAGAGCAGTATGTAAAGGTAGGCCACACCAATTCCATTTCCCAAAGGATTTAATTAGAAATGAGTTCAATTTGGATGAACAGGAATTGAGGAAAGAAAAGTGGGTGGCATACAAAAAGGCTCTGGATTTTATTCATCAATTTGATAGTAGTTATGACCCTCTATCTAGCTTCAATCCTTTTGAGGAAAAGATCAAATTCTTAATTCTTTATTTTGAAGATTTAATGCAAACTTTGAAGGAAAAGAGGGAAGCCATAATAAGAGATAATCCTGATAAGGCTAAGATGGTTCTAGCCAAGTTTGTCTTTGCTAAGGCCATCCCTCTGGGTAATTATGTAATGCATAAGAAGTCAAAATACAGTGTGTTGATGCCAGTAATAGGTGAGACCTCTACTTCAAGAGGGAAGAGAGAAATTGAAGATTTCATTAACATCCAAGACTCCCCTAAAAGGCAAAGGGTGGGGAAGGAAGTGCAAATAGGTGAGTCTTTGTACTCTCCATCTTAATCCCCTATCTATATAGGAGATGAATAGGCAGTAGCAGAACAATTATTGCAGTTAGGGAGTCTCAGAGAGATTACTTAAAACATATTAGGAGACACAAGAGGGAATGCCAGAAGAATCACCTAGTGCTGAGATGAACTTAACTATAGATGAGTTCAAAGGTAGAGAACTAGACCCTGCTGTCAAGCAAGCCAGTGAGGAGTTCCTGGCTGATAGCAATTTTGTCACAATAGGGGCCTTCATGCAATTTGTTTGGAAGCAAAACATAGAGAAATTCAAGGAAAGGTGTGAAAAGAGGAAGAGTGAGAAACCTCACAAAGATGCAACTTTGGTAGAGGAAGAAGTAAAGCAATAAATGATTACATAATTCAAGGCCATTACTCCTGAAAAGGGAAGAGAAATGGTGTCAAAGGGTGGTGTTCTAATTCTCCCTAAATGGGATATAGTAGATGCCTTGGTACTTGAAGTAGACAGAAAAGAAACCAAGCCTATGGAAGGAGTGACATTCAGTAAGGATAATGTTGTTTTAGTCATGTGGTCCTTAAAGAGGGATGAGAATAGAAGAAGGAAGGACACATCAGAATCTAGTTTCCTTGGAGGGATGATTGTTAAAAGAGTCCATGACACAAGAGTGGTGGAAGCTGCTAGCACAAGTCTAGAAACTGTAAAGTTTAGTGTGGCAGTGGCTGAGAAAGAAGCAAAGGAGAGAGCTAATCTCCAAGTGAAACTAGAAACAATTCTAAAGGATTATGATGAAGCCAAAAAGGAGGTAGCCAATAGGGATGGTATTATTGCTAGACTTTAGAGTCAATTGGCAGGACAACACCAAGGAGGTGAATCCTCTACTTTGATGAATGTATCTTCTTTAGGAAGACCTCCACCCACCAATCCTATTGTTTAATTTCCTCCTTCTCCTATGCCTTCTTGTTTTCAACCAGCTGAGACCATTCAACATGAATTGGAGAAGTTAAAATAGGCTCAAGCCCTATTTGCAAATCAATATGAAGAGAAGGTAAAGGCCACAATTTTGAGTTTTGCTGATACAGTAGAAGCCCCCATTGTGCAAACTAATATGAAAAGAATTCTGGATAAATTGAGTGAGTTGAATGAAGACAAAGCTATTTTAGAGTCGATTTTGAATAAGTGGATGCCAAGAGAAATGGATCTAGAACTTATGTGTGCATCCTATGATGAGGCAGGATCTGATGCCATTATTAAATCCACATGTGAGTTAGCAAAAGGCATGGCTAAGCTAGCAGAAGGAAGAGCCAGTGTAGAAAGGAAGGCTAAATTTGAATTGTTTCCTGGGGGTTTTGTTAGCCCAAATCAATTGAAGGACAAACAAGTATGGCTAGATGAGCTAGGAGATAACTTGTCTTTAAGGGTAAATGAAATCATCAATAAAGATGACACATCTCTGTTTGTTAAGACAATTCAAGAAATAGAAAAGATAAAGTCACACTAAGGCTTATTGGAATCAAAGGTTAGGAAAGTAAGAAACTCTTGGAAAAGGTTAGTTAAATTGAAGAAGAAAATTGTTAGCTACTCATGGCCTGATTATGACTTGTTTCAAGAGTGGACCAAAAAGTATGCGGTGCAAGAAGAAGAGATCCCATAATAGTTAGAAGATGCTGCAGTGGAGCAACAAACCGAAAAAGCTGCTGAGACTGAAAAGGACTTGTAACTATTTTTTGAAGGAAATTGTAGTTGTAACAAATTATCCTTAGGAATGTCCAAAGCTTTTTTTGCATCCATGTTGTTATAAATGGATACCAGGACCTAGGAAAAGGTGATCACAAGATTTTGTAAAGAAACTCTGCTGAAAAATATCTAGGGTTTTTCTGGCTATTATAGAGAATACTTTGAGTTATGTAAAATTTTCTCATAAATGAATATGAATATACAGATCAGAATTCTTTGAGCCTAAAATCTGTGTTGTCTTCTGGTGTGCGTTCAATGTTTTGCTGGTTTCATTTGAATAGTCTAGGGTTATTCATTTGAATACGGATTGTAATGCAATCTTATGGATATGTTTTTAGCTTTTCTCTTCGGGAGAGGAATTAAATATGCCTGAAACACCTCTGTCAGTAGATTACCTGTTTGCTGCTTTGAATTTGATAAATGGTATCTAGTTTAACAAGAAAGAGCTCTTATATATGTCAGACATGTATAGGGTTAATAAAAGCTGAAGTAAATGAAATGTATGGGAATATTTAATTTTGGAATTCTTGCTTGACTTGGGTCACTTTGTAGCTTGGATAAGGCACGGGTATCAGTTGTGGATTTCTTTCTATATCTCTTGGGGATCAATACTAAAAATGAGGATGAGTTTTTCTTTTATTGTTTCTGTAGACACCTAAAAATGGTCAACGCTTGCAGAGTTATACTTTAACATTTGCGCATTGCCTCATTTTAGGTTTTTGCATCACATTAACATTTCTCCTATGATTCGTACTTGGTTTTTATCATTTGCGAATATCGAGTCATTCTTCTACATTCTTCATTTGTCTCACTTTCGAATTTGGTCTTGTCGACAACACTATCCAATCATGATTTTGATCGATTTTATCTTGTTGCATCAATATGCGTGCTAATTTGTCATCATTTTGGACATCGTCAATCCTAATTAGGGTTTTGTCCTCTTATCAATCTTGTCGATTTGCAATTGATTTGCCATTGATCATTGTCCTCTTATCAATCTTATCGATTTGTCATCAATCTTTATCATTTTCAATCTTGTCATTTTGTGATCGATTTGTCATTGGTCGTTGTCATGTTCGATCTTGTCATTTTGTGATCGATTTGTCATCGATTAGGGTTTTGTCCTCTTAGAAATCTTGTCGATTTGCGATTGATTTGTCATTGATCGTTGTCCTCTTATCAATCTTATCGATTTGTCATCAATCTTTATCATTTTTGATCTTGTCATTTTGCGATCGATTTGTCATTGGTCGTTGTCATGTTCGATCTTGTCATTTTGCGATCGATTTGTCATCGATCGTGTTCATTTTTCAATCTTGTTGTCTTGCAATCTATTTTGTCATAGATCCTTGTCCTCTTGTCAATCTTGTCATTTTGTGATTGATTTGTCATCGATCGTTGTCTGTCTCAATTATGTCAATTTGGATCAATTTGTCATTGTTCCTTGTCAATTGGCATATTTATCAATCAAATCATTTAATCAAAATCATGATCGAATCAATTATCTTCAATCAAGACCTAATTGTCATTATTGCATTGCTAATTCATCTTCTAGGGTTTCATGATTTAATCATTTAACCTTGTGTGTCATTTCTTCCTCTAGGATTAATAAATTATTTATTTATCCTAAGTCTTCTTGTCACAATTAAATATTCATTTAATTGGCTAATTATTCCTCTTTGTGAATTAATTAATAAATGAAAGATTATTAATTAATTTACCTAATTCCTAATTTCATCATTTATTAATTCCTAATTTTCCTAATTCCTCCTATTTTCTAATTTTTCTAATTTCTTAATTCTTAATTTCAATTTCCTCCTATTTCTCTCCTAAATTCATGGGAATGACATAGAAATTTGTCATAATTTGTCATAATTGACAATTAATCAATTCTTGACATAGAAATTTGTCATAAATTGTCATAAATTCTTGACATAGAAATTGTCATAAATTGTCATAAATCCTTGCATAGCAATTTGTCATAGACATGTCATAATTTTGCTATTCTTGATTTGAATTTCCATTCGAATCACTATCATGCTAATCTTGTCATCTCTCCAATTCTTCTATAAATTGGATGAATTTCTTCAATCTCGGCTAATAATGAGAATAATTGGTAATCAAGCTATCGAATTTATGCTTCTAGTACTCTTGATCAATAATCAATGTCAATCTTGCTTTCAATTGTGTATGTGCACTTGTAGGTGAGATCCACAACCATTTGAAGAGGAAAGAAGAATAATGGAGCCGCATGAAGGAGCATTCAAATCTGCTATTGGTTTGCATATGTCTTTGCTTGTGAATGTTTTTATTTCATGTCTCTATTGAGTGTTGTTTAGGATAGATCATTGCAAAGAATGCATTTGTGATTGTTCTATTTGTGTGGGGGGAAAAGTGACACTAAGCAAACATGCCCTAATCTCACTTTCAATCACACATTTGTGGAATACAAAAGAGCCTAGAGGTATCACACAATTGGCTACTTCTTTTTGTGGAAGAGAGCCACGGGCTACCTATTAGGATTTCTATTCCTTTGTTGTAATTGAAAGATAAAATGATGCAAGTTCAATCCCTAACCCCAAAGTGCAAGTATGAACTAATAACAAGATTGCAGAATTGAACTTGAATAATGGAAAGCTGTAAACACAAGGACAAGATAAGAATGTAAATGCATACCCGGTGTTAAAATATGAATGAAAATGTTCGGGACGGGGGCACGGGCGCCACTGTCCTGATTCTGCTCCTGAAACTACTGTTTTTGCAACCTGAAAAGTTGTCAGAAAGTTGCTGAAAGTTGCTGTCTGACAGAAGGACCAGGGTGCCCAGCGCCCCTATCCCAGGGACCAGGGCACCCAGCGCCCATGTCCTGGTAGGACCAAGGCACCCCATGCCCCTGTCCTAGCTTTTTGGGCTGGAATTTGGTGTGAAGTTCTATCTCGGTCTGCTTCTTCCGGATCTGCAACTTGCGGCGTCGTCCGAATTCTGAAACCTACACTTATATCTGAAAAGGTGTGGTGGGCGGCTATATAGGGTTTTGCCTTAGTCAAACCCTCACTTTGGTGATTTCCACCTCCATGAATAGCCAAGTTGTATTGTAAAAGTAGTGTGTGTGCAGACCTTGTGTGTGTGCAAGATCCTAAAATGCAAGTAAGCAAACTAGAGCAACCTAGAAAGTAAACCCTAATTGCTTATAAATGATAATGTAAATGCTCTAAATCAAGATGCAAAGTGATCTAAAGAATGAATAAATGAGATATTGAAGCTTATGCAAAGACATGAAAACAACATGAAATCATACCCAACCCCCAAGGGAGAGGTACAAGCCAATCTTCAGTCGGTAATCTCCTATTGTTCTTCAATGTCTTCCAAGCCCTAAATGGATGAATGGATTTGATAAATGCTTGATAGAGGGATGTTGAAAGTTGTTGAAGTCTTCAAAGATCTGCTCTTTCGCTGCATATGAGGTTCCTGAAAACCAAAAATCTGGATCCTTTCCAATGAAGAAAGAGAGCTCTTATATATGAAACCCTAGGTCTTAATTTCAACTTTTGGCCAACCTAGAGATTGAATATCCCACCAATTTCTTGGGGTTAAGCTTTATTTTATCATTGGGTCGTGCTCCTAAAATTTCGAGAAAAATGTCCGGGACCATGTGCACGCCGGGCGCCATGGTCCAAACAACTTTTCACCAAATTTTCAGGGCCGTCGGATGTGATGATTTTAGAGAGAATCCCAAAGTTATAAGTGATTTCGAGATGTTTTGACCCCCGAAATCAAGCCCCCAAGTTCAAAATAGGACCTAATTAGGGTTTTTGATTAAATGATGTGTTGGAGGAATAAAATGAAAAAGGCACACTTTAATGAAAGAGCCCAACTTTATGATGTGGATGATGATGAAATAGAACCTTAGACCTAATTAATTTAATTAATTAAGTGCTAAAGGGGAAATGCAATGCAAAATGCAAAATGCGCCAAGGCGGGTGCTAAACTAGGTGTGAAATTGTACTACTTTAGCAAGTGCGTACAATTTATGATGCTACACTATTACGTTTATCTTGCTTGTGATGATTTCCTATTTGCATAGTGACATGTCTATTGAAACAAGGTTCCAAGAATCAATGATGCAAAAAAGTTTGACATATCAACCGACAATGCAATCACAATTCTATCCAACCCAACAACAAGGCAATATTGATCAAACTTTTTATGATGAAACAAGTCTCCAAATACAAAAACTAGAGGAGAAACTAGCTCAAGAAAATGAGATTTTGGAACAAAGAGTGAAAAACATTGCGAAGAATAGATCACAAATGTCCAAAATGTTTCAAAAACTTCCAGGTCAAAATCCAAATATTGAGCCAATTGATGTAAGGTCTCTTATCGAACGATCAGACATACCAGCTCTCCTCTCCCAAATAGAGATGATGAAACAATTTCAAGAAAAGCGACAACATCAATTTCAACATTATGTGCCTCCACAACAAGAACAAGAAGGTGTTTACTATCAATCACATTTTCAACCATCACAACCAATGACACAACCAATGGTCCAACATATACAACCAACACAACCAATGCTCCAATTTCAACAATATGTCCAACCACCTATACAATGTCTGCAAATGGTTCAACCAATGGTGGAATATCAATGTCAACAACCACAATCAAACATTCAAAAACAAAGGTTGCAACACACACCAACCCAAGTTTCAAACATGTCAGAACAATTAAAACAAGTCCAATATCAAAACATGACATCAAATCAAAAACAAGTTCAAATTCCAGATACAACCATGTCAAAACCCCGACAGAAAGGTGGATTTATTGCAATGATCTTAAGGAAATTACCAAGTGAGTTCTTTGAGGAAGATCAAAATAATACACTTATGTCTAGCAATGCCTCATCTCCCCAGAAACAAATTGACTCTCCAGTGGCATCTATCCCTACACCTCTAGAAGTTTCACAAGAACCTTCCATATTGTCCTCATCAAACAATACACCCAAGGATGCAATTATCTAAGGGCCATCCATAATTGATTGCCACAATAATCCAATTCATGATGCGCATCCTTGTCATGTTTCAGAAATACAAGACCCAATGCCACCATGCACTTTATTTCCATTACTTGTTTTAGAGGACCCCATTCAAAGTCCCTCTTCCTCATGTTCAAGCATTGATTCCTTGCCAGAATCCATCACAAATGTTCAAAGTGCATTTCCTTCATGCCAAACCATTGATCCTTTGTCAGAATCCTCCATGCGTATCCAAAGTCCAACCTCATGTCAAGAGGATAATTTAGAGCATGAAGAAACGTGTCCTAAGGAAAATCAAGATCAAGATCCTGAAACCTTATCATCCCATCCAATTGTTGACTAGGATCCCATTTCCCCAGACACTCACAATGATTCCCCTATTCTTGTCCATCCTATCCAAAGTCCTATTGACACTCCATTCCCCGAGAAAGATCAAGATATCCCAGTCCATCCAATCTCAAACGATCCCCTTCCATTTCATGAACACAATGTCCTTTCAAATCCCATTGACATTCCACTTCCTGAGAAAGATCAAGATATCCCTTCCATCCTTTTTGATGATCCCATTGAAAGTCAAGAGCAAAGCACCTTTAAAGAGGATTCCAATGATCTTCCTCCTTGTCAAGATCAAATTATTCCTTCAAATCCACCACAAGATCCTTTTGTTCCTCCATCTCCTTGTCTTAATCCAGCATATCCACTCCAAGATCATATTTCTTGTGATGATCCCATTATTCCTCCCATTCCATCTCTTGAAGAGCCTGTCATTGAATCATGTCCACAACATGATCCTAATCCCCTTCATGATTCTAATGTGTCAGTGCAAGATGTTCATGAACCCTAGACATGCATAATGGGTTCTTCCACTTTGGTCCAATCCGATCCACTTCAAGATCTCATTATTTCTCTCATATCATATCCACCTCATAATGGACTCGCGTCTTCTTCCCAAAGAAAAGAGTATCCTACAAGTCAAGATATTCATAAAGGCAAAGGAGTAAACCTTCATGAGAAAGAATCCCTCCATATCAAAGAAGATCTTAAGGGTCATGTCTACACAACTCACTCTCAAGACGTTGGTATCCCTCCATCACAATCAAAACATACACCTTCCCCATCATACCTTCCATCCATCTTAGGTCCTTATATCCCTTCATCCTCTATGCAAGGTTAGCAAAGGCACACATCCTTGAGTAAATTTCATCCATCCAAAAGAACTCCATTTCATTCATATCCATGCATGCATTCCTTTCCCCCTCCAAGCAATTTGGATGCCAAGTATAAAAGTCATAAGTCTAGATATCCACATGTATTCAAGGATCAACATGTCCAATATAATCGACATGTCAAAAGAAAGAAAAATATGATCTATAGAGAAAAGAATATATCGAAAAGACCACAAAGGCCCACTGAGCAAAATAAAGCAAAGTCAAAATATATATGGGTTCCTAAATCCCTTGTGCAAGCAATGCACTCCAAGGAACCACAAAAGCATGAAAAATCAAAAACCATGTGGATCCCTAAGCGGCTCCTTGAAGCACAAAAGCCTAAAGAAACATCCAACTTGGCATCCAAAATTGATATTCCTCCATCCAAACCTCTCAAATTTGTTCCTCCATCACCTCCTTCTTCCATTTTGGGCCCTTATGTCCCAAAATCCCAAGCTATTCCTTCATCAAAATCTCCATATCCAAAATCCATTTTTCCTCCATCAGTCCATCACCCCTCAAGGTGTGTGCCAATGTCAATCTTGCCAACATTTCCCTCCACTCAAGTACAATTCTTCCAATACCCTACCTATTATCCAATGCATATTTTCCATCCTTCCATCCCTTTTATCCAATCCTTTGCATAAATCCTCGCCTTAGTTTCATCTCTTTTTCCATGTCCTTATCCTACCAATGTCTTTGAGCATACTTTTAAAGGTCATGGTCCATTTTTTTCAAGGCTACTATCCAAAAAAAAAAAAGATGCTTGAGTCCTTCTTCCATCCCCTATCATGTGTCCATCTTCTATTGAAAAAGTCAAAATTGAAAAAAAAAAATCAAAAAAAACAAAAAAAGTAAAGCAAAAATAATTTGTCCACTGGTGAAAACCTGGCAAATAGGCGCCTTGGGCAAGTACCGTGATGAAAACTTGGCAAACAAGCGTCATGCGTAATTTATGAACTTCTTGCTTACCACACTTGGGGGCAGGTTTTATCCTATCATATCCTTTTGTCCTTCATTGTTCCATTATCCTATCATACCATGTCATACTCCTTCATGTCCTATTACCCTTCCTTGTCCTAATGTCCCTCATGTCCAGTTTCTCTTTCCACCTTTGATCTTGACAAGGCTGACGATCTTCATGAGTATCATGCATCTTTTTTGCAGCTTTCAGTCTATCATAGCTTTTGGTCATTTATCCATTTACTTATTATAACCTTTCATCCATATTCCCTAGCTTATTGCAACTTTCTATCACTATCCCTTAGCCTACCCCAACCTTCAGTCCATGTCCTTTATCCATTCTTGGTCTTGCTTATCCTATCCATATCTTATCACTATACATACACTCTCTTTCTATTCCTTGATCTTGATCTGACATAAGGATGCAACATTTAAACATGGTTTCAAAAACCTCTTGACATGTCCCTCATGCCATGTCACTGCTTTACATTGTCATATCCAGTCTCTTGTCCCATCACGCCATAGCCCTTGAAAATTGCATCTGTGTTGTCTCCATAATAAAAGGCCTTTATCTTCCTTCTATCCACCAACATTTCAGCAAGCCTATTTATTCACCTATCATATTCCTTGCCTTGCTAGACGCTGGGGGCAAAGTCATTAAAAACCAAAAAAAAAAAAATCATAAAATGTCCTGAAAAAATCTCAAAAACATTTAAATATGATCCTGAAAAAATCTTCACAAAAAATTTAAAAATGTCCTGAAAAAAGATCATAAAAATTGTAAAATGTCCTGAAAAAAATTACAAAAAAAATTTAAAAATGTCCTGAAAAAATCTCAAAAACATTTTAAAAAGTCCTAAAAAAATCTTCAAGCAAAAAAATCAAATAATGTCCTGAAAAAATATCTAAAAAAACTGAAAAATGAAAATCCCTAAAAATCATAATAATGTCCTGAAAAAATGAGCACAAAAACATTTCAAAATATTAAAATCCAAACACAAGCATTTTGTCAATAAAGGATCTCTCTTTGTGCATAGACAGATCGCTGAGCATACATCCAACGACACACAATCCAACATTGCACTTTAATGAAATCATGCATTAACAGATGAACTTTTTCCATCAAAAACCAGACATTCAAACTGATCAAAATTGTCATAACAATCGAATATCAGCATCACAATCATTTGTCCTTGTCTCTACTATCATGAGTCTTATACAGGGTGTGGTATACTTGAAACCAGACTGTGTCCTGTCTTAGACAGGGTACCACATTCCCTGAAACCAGACAGCATGATCGTCCTATTAGCACTTTCAACTTTTGACAATGAAGATCAAGATGTTTGTTTGATTTGTTGGAATTTGTGCATCTTATCTTTTTATTGATTTATCTTTGGCTTCGGTCATGTTCCTATGTTGCTCGATGATGTCACTGAGTGATTTAGAGTGACCGAGATGGATCCTGATCCTTTTCTTTTTTGATTGTGATTGTTGCTTGTCTATGATGTGTCTGTCTTTCGCAAAAAGGGTTGCATTTCAGCTCTGGCCTTCAATGCCATGATGCTACGCATCCATTTTTCTACATAAAAATAAAGGTTCTCACCTACAAAGTGCATTACTAAAAGCAAGTTTTTCTTCATCTCTAAATGTCCTCTGTCTAATTTCTTCTCACTAAAATTTCTTCCGTCAGTCCGTTCGATCCTATCGTCTCCTATCATTTTTATCGATCAATTGGCCTCTTTTCTTGACATTTCCGGCCAATTCCTCGAGGGGGCATGCATATGTCATTGTCATTGTCTGGGGCATTTTCATTACTGTTCTTTGAAACAACGCTCAAAATCGCATTGTCTCAAAGAGGGGCAAAATGTAGACACCTAAAAATGGTCAACGCTTGCGAAGTCATACTTTAACATTTGCGCATTGCCTCATTTTAGGTTTTTGTGTCGCATTAACATTTCTCCTATGATTCGTACTTGGTTTTTATCATTTGCGAATATCGAGTCATTCTTCTACATTCTTCATTTGTCTCGCTTTCAAATTTGGTCTTGTCGACAACACTATCCAATCATGATTTTGATTGATTTTATCTTGTCGCATCAATATGCGTGCTAATTTGTCATCATTTTGGACATCGTCAATCCTAATTAGGGTTTTGTCCTCTTATCAATCTTGTCGATTTGTGATTGATTTGTCATTGATCGTTGTCCCCTTATCAATCTTATCGATTTGTCATCAATCTTTATCATTTTCAATCTTGTCGTTTTGCGATCGATTTGTCATTGGTCATTGTCATGTTCGATCTTGTCATTTTGCGATCGATTTGTCATCAATTAGGGTTTTGTCCTCTTATCAATCTTGTTGATTTGCGATTGATTTTTCATTGATCGTTGTCCTCTTATCAATCTTATCGATTTGTCATCAATCTTTATCATTTTCAATCTTGTCGTTTTACGATCGATTTGTCATTGGTCATTGTCATGTTCGATCTTGTCATTTTGTGATCGATTTGTCATCGATCGTGTTCATTTTTCAATCTTGTTGTCTTGCAATCTATTTTGTCATAGATCCTTGTCCTCTTGTCAATCTTGTCATTTTGCGATTGATTTGTCATCGATCGTTGTCTGTCTCAATTATGTCAATTTGGATCAATTTGTCATTGTTCCTCGTCAATTGGCATATTTATCAATCAAATCATTTAATCAAAATCATGATCGAATCAATTATCTTCAATCAAGACCTAATTGTCATTCTCACATTGCTAATTCATCTTCTAGGGTTTCATGATTTAATCATTTAACCTTGTGTGTCATTTCTTCCTCTAGGATTAATAAATTATTTATTTATCCTAAGTCTTCTTGTCACAATTAAATATTCATTTAATTGGCTAATTATTCCTCTGTGTGAATTAATTAATAAATGAAAGATTATTAATTAATTTACCTAATTCCTAATTTCATCATTTATTAATTCCTAATTTTCCTAATTCCTCCTATTTTCTAATTTTTCTAATTTCTTAATTATTAATTTCAATTTCCTCCTATTTCTCTCCTAAATTCATGGGAATGACATAGAAATTTGTCATAATTTGTCATAATTGACAATTAATCAATTCTTGACATAGAAATTTGTCATAAATTGTCATAAATTCTTGACATAGAAATTGTCATAAATTGTCATAAATCCTTGCATAGCAATTTGTCATAGACATGTCATAATTTTGCTATTCTTGATTTGAATTTCCATTCGAATCACTATCATGCTAATCTTGTCATCTCTCCAATTCTTCTATAAATTGGATGAATTTCTTCAATCTCGGCTAATAATGAGAATAATTGGTAATTAGGCTATCGAATTTATGCTTCTAGTACTCTTGATCAATAATCAATGTCAATCTTGCTTTCAATTGTGTATGTGCACTTGTAGGTGAGATCCACAACCATTTGAAGAGGAAAGAAGAACAATGGAGCCGCATGAAGGAGCATTCAAATTTGCTATTGGTTTGCATATGTCTTTGCTTGTGAATGTTTTTATTTCATGTCTCTATTGAGTGTTGTTTAGGATAGATCATTGCAAAGAATGCATTTGTGATTGAGCTATTACGTTTATCTTGCTTGTGATGATTTCCTATTTCCTAACGTATAGTTTCAATTTTATTAAGGTGATGAATTCCATAGGTTTTTAGCATTGGTTTACTATGGATCTCAAATTTTATAGTGTGAAAGTTTTCATAGAAGGTATACCCACCTGAGCTTTGGATAAGTTCAAAGTGTAGAAGGTTTTTGTTGAAACCTTGTTATATGTTATTCTGGAGTTCTAATTTTCTTTGTGTCCTCTTCATATGCAAACAAAGTTCATTATATTTCTTACTAGGAGGATAGAAGGGAATCAAAATTTGAGAACAACATCCCCAATCATAGACATTTCAAATTCTTCCTGCATCTTATTAGCAAAGTCTTTAAATAATCCATCTTCTCCTCCAAAAATGATATCATCAACAAAAAATTCAATAACCAAGGTGTCTTAATTATCTTTATCATTTGTCAATGAAAATCCATCAAGTTGTTCAATGTAAACTTCCTCTTCAAGATCACCATTTAGAAATGCACATTTTACATCCATTTCATATACTTTATTGTTCTTGTGGGCTGCAAATGCAAGAAACAATCTGACTGCCTCAATTCTAGCTACCGGTGCAAAGGTTTCATTGTAATCAATTCCCCCTTTCTGTGAATATCCTTTACACACTAATCTTTCTTTATTCTTGATTACCTTACCATCTTCATTAAGTTTATTTTTGAATACCCATTTAGTTCCAATTACATTTTTGTCTTTAGGCCAGGGAACCAATGTCCATGTATTGTTCTTTTCAATTTGATGTAATTCATCTTCCATAGCTTTAATCCAATGTTTATCTTCACATGCCTTAATAATAGATGCTGGTTCAATTTGAAAAATTAAACATACGTCTTCATTTGCCAGTCTTCCTCTTGTCATAACACCTTGATACATATTCCCAATTATCTGACTTTCAGAGTGATTCAGTCTTACATACCTAGATGTGATCACTTGTTGTTGTTCTTTAGTCACTGTGGAATTCTCTGATGATGTCAGTGTGACTGGATCCACATAATGTACTAGTGCACTCTGTATAGGTTCATTTATGATCATCTCAACTTCCTGTTTAGAGTCCATAGACCTTGAATTTCCTCTAAATTTTTCATCTATCTTCACATTTGCACTCTCAATGTTTTTCTGCAATCTTTTATTAAAACATCTATATGCCTTTCTCTTAGATGAATAACCAAGAAATATACCTTCATCACTTCTAGGATCAAGTTTATGAATATACTCATCTCTCCTAATGTAACATTTGCTTCCAAATATTCTGAAATATTTAAGAGTAGGAGTATTACCAAACCATAGTTCATAAGGGGTCTTACCGGTTTCACCTTTGATGTGAACTCTATTAAAAGTGTAAACCATTGTATTCACTACTTCTCTTCAGTACACATGAGGTAGATTTTCTTCTAATATCATGCTTCTAGCTGCATCCACAATAGTTTTGTTCTTCCTTTCCACAAGTACATTTTTTGAGGTGTCTGGGGTGTTGATAGTTGTCTTTTAATTCCATCCACTTCACAAAATGTATTAAACTCCTTAGATGTAAATTCTCCACCTTGATTTGATCTTAAACATTTGATTTTCTTACCGGTTTCATTCTCTACCATTGCCTTGAATAGTTTGAATTTCCCAAGAGCTTATGATTTCTCCCTAAGAAAATTAACCCAACACATTCTAGAATAATCATCAATGATTAGCATAAAGTATCTATCTCTGTATAGACTTCTTGTTCTTGCCAGACCACATAAGTCAGTATGAATTAAATCAAGACCATTATTGGATTTCTTAGAAATACTCTTAAAAGTTGTTCTAACTTTCTTTCCCATTTGACATTCCTTACATACCAGATTATGAGGTTTTACAATCTTAGGTAGATCCCTTACTGCCTTAGATGAATTGATCTTTATAATGCAATAAAAATTCACATGACAAAGTCTTTTATGCCATAACCAAATTTCATCAATATGTGCATTCAAGCATATCTTATTCAAATGAAAGATATTACCTCTAGTATGATTATTGGTTGCAATCTCCAAACCAGTTCTACTCATGATCTTGCATTTACAATTCTTGAATTGTAACTGAAATCCCTTTTCAACTAATTGACCAACACTCAAAAGATTATGCTTCAAACCTTCAACTATATAAATGTTGTTAGTATTGTTCTTACCATCAAAAGATATAGTGCCTTTTCCTTTGATCAAACAAGCTTTATCATCCCCAAATCTTACTAGACCTCCATTGTATTCCTGAAAAGATAAGAATTTACTTTTGTCACTAGTCATATGATGTGAATATGCAGAATCTATAATCAATTCATCCTTTTCTTCAATTTTAGTTGCTAGAGCATGCTTTATCGGTGGAACAGTAGGTGTCGGTTGATCTTATTTTATTACAACAAAAGCCCATCCATTGTCTTTCGGTTCTTCATCAGAATCATAAGTAACTCCTTCACCAACATAGTAACATGATTTGTCTCTATTCTTCTTAAATATGTATCTCTAATATTCAGGGTTAGGTTTATATGTCCTTTTAGCTTCTTCTCTCAATCTTGCATGTCTATCAGGACATCTAGATGCCATATGACCAACTTTATTGTAGATAAAACATTTAAATGTTGCTTTACCTTCATACTTACTTCCGATAGGACCTTTAGACATTTTATTTGCAAATAGTGCTTCAAGTTCTTCCAATTCTTCATTTTTCTTTATGATATCTTCAAGTTCTCTTGCATAAAGTGTTTTCAAATCAGATTTGTCTGATGATGATGATGATGATGATGATTCTTTGAAGGCTAAATCTGTTTTAATTGTAGCAACAAGACCAAATTCCTCAAGCTCAAATGTTGAAATCTTTCCAACCAAGGTATCTCTAGCTACTGATGTATTAGGCTTTGTTCTCAACTCAGTAATAGCAGTTATTTTCATTTTTTATGCCAGTGGAAATGCTCTTAAAACTTTAGAAACAATTTCATCTTCACTCAATGATTCTCCACAACATTGTATTCCCAAAACAATTTCATTAACCCTTTCCATAAAAGAAAAAATTCTTTCATCTTCTTCCATTTTCAGATTTTCATACCTGACCCATAAGCATTCCAGTTTTGCAATTTTGACAGTGGTGCCACCTTCATTCAATGTCTCCAATTTATCCCAAATAGTTTTACCAGTAGATCAGTTTGATAATCCCATGATTTGTTGATCTAACAAAGCACTCAAGAGTGCTTCTCTTGCTTTGCAATCATTCTCTTGATCCTTACCCAATGTTGGTGGATTAGGTTGATTCGGTGTAGGACCAACATAGCCATTCTTTGTAACATCCCATATGTCTCTTCCAATGCAATTCAGATGTGTCTCCATTATGATCTTCCATATACCATAGTTAGTTCCATCAAGTTTCACACTATCCATCCTAAAAAAATTTGTTGCCATAGAATCTCCTCAAGTTGTTAAACTTCTACAAAAAGAAAACTTAGCTCTGATACCAATTGTTAGCACTCAGAGGCAACTGAGAGCGGTGGGGGGGGGGGGTGGTGAATCAGTTGTCTATTAATTTCAACCCAAATATAACTTAATCAAACTTGATACTTAATACTGGTAAACTAAACTTAATTCTGGTTGACATATTAGCAGTTAATATTAATACTGATGAAACTTAATACATAGAACAGAAAGTGAAACAACATCCATAACACATAACACAATGATTTGTACATGGAAACCCTGTAAAAGGAAAAAAAATGGTGGGAAACCTTATCCACAATCAGATGATACTACTGTAGATAGTATGTGTATACAAATGAGGTCTGCACATGCAAAAATGCCAACCGCCTAGAGCTCACAGCTCAATCACAAAATAGGAGTCACACTGACTACAATTGGATGGTTAAATCCAATGATAATGTACTACTCAAAGTATCATCTCCAATGTTGGATTCAGTGTTGTTTAAGCTCATATAATCACCTTCAACCCTTCCTTGAACCTTCTCTATGGTCTTCTCATATGATCTTTAATAATTGCACATACCATGTTACAAAACCTTATACCAGTTACCATTATTTTCCTTCTGCCTATTACATCATTTCACAAATGAGATCTTACATATATATACCAAAACCTAAGATGAAATGTGTAGGTGGGATTTACCAAGAATATTACAAATAAGTCAAGATGAGATGCATCATGTCGGCTCAATACATTTACAACAATATCCAATTAATAAATCATCTCCATAACGTGTCCTGCTGATCTGGAATAGATAATGCATACCAGTCCATAACCTAGACCGATTTTTCGGTAACTGTTAGGATTCCCAAAGATACTAAGAGGGGGAGGTGAATCAGTATCTAACTAGTTTGTGAATTTACTTGATTTAAAACATGTAAAGCATATCAATAATGTATACCAGTAAACCAAAAATAATGCAGTAAACAAAGATAACAACAACCACATGAAAAGCACACCATAACACAATAGTTTAATGAGGAAACCCGGTGTGGGAAAAACCTCGGTGGGATTTGTGACCCACAATATTTGCTTACTGGCCAATAAGTGAATATTACTCTTACAATAGGGGCCTGCACATGCAGGAAGGCCAAGTGTCTAGAGCTCATAGCTCAAATAAAAAATAAGAAGTCACACTGACTTACAAAATGGATTATACAAATCCAATGTCTTGTACTACTTCAAATTAGCATCTGCTATGCTAGATCTAGTACCGGTTTAAGCTCTGCTTCATACATAAGCCCTTAACCTATAATTCACATATTAGGTCTACCTTATTTCACCTATCACATTCTTCTTACAAAATGTTCTACAATGATCTCATACATATATGAGTCATATTACAACTCACCATGTTGGCTTACAATGATTTTATAATTAATTACAAAATACATTATAAACAAAATTCTTGTCGGCCAGGGTGTCAGTATCCTTCCTTTGTTTGTCGATGCTCTGTGGGCCGGTGTAGAGTCTGTCATTGCCAATGCAGGTATATTGTCTTACCGGTATAATATGATTGCAAGGTTGCCATCAATGACAAAATCTTCAATCACCTACAATTTCTCATTGGAGTGTGCATTTGCCAGCAATCTCCCCCTTTGGCATTGATGGCAACACTCATGAGAAAAATCCAAAAAGTGTCATCCAAAAATGTGTCTGCCAGAATTGTCTTACCAAAAAAGTATGAGCTCCCCCTGAGCTGATGAGCCATTTTCTGATCATTTTTCTCATAGCCTCTACTCCCCCTTTGACATCAATGACAAAGGTTGTCATTTGTTGTTAGTGGAGTTTTGCCTAGTTTCGTGTAACTAGTGGGTTACACTCTGAAAGATATTTGTCAAAATTGAATTTATGTCGTTGCTGAATGTTTTACTATCTTTAATAGCCTCATGGGTTATCTACATTGTACCGGTGAGTATGTGCATTTTCTCTTCTGGTGTCTTTAGTCCAAGAACCAGAGCCTTAGATATTTCTTTTCTCAAAGAAATAAGATACTCTAATCTTGGACCAAGTCTGCATTTTAAGTCCTTTTCTTTGTCCTTTATTCTTTATTTTTCATTTTCCAATTTCTCATTTTTCTCTTCCTTCCCTACAATTTTCTTCTCTAATTCCAAAAATGAATCTGATTTTCCAATTAGATTGTCAGCAATATTGTTAATCTTATCCTGTGTCTTTCTGATTTCATTGTCAAGATCTTCTATTAATACATCAGTTTTGCATGTATCCCTATACAATTTCTTGAAGTCAAAAATGATTTCATTGAGTTCCAATAAAAGAGTATTCATCTCCTCTTTGTTCTTATTCACAATTTCCATAAAGAATTTCTATTTTTCTTTTATCATCCTTTCCTTAAAAATATCCTCATTTATTTGATCAATAGTGATTAGGTTACGGGTGATGAATTTAGACAATGTGTCTAATTGTTCTAAAGAATCTTTATTCTCTATTTTACACTTGGGTGCAATCATCTTCAAAACTGGTATGGTGTCATCAATAGCCTTATATGCTAGTGCATTACAATCTGTTATTTTCTTAATTGAATCTAGCAGTACCTCTATCACATTTGTTGGTCTGAATTCAGACATGGAGGTTCCAGATGTCTGTCCAACTATCTTCACAATTTGTAATCCACCGGTGGTGATAATAGCATTGCTTTCTTCTCTCACTGGAGGATCAGTTTGTGTCTGCATTTCAGCTACCAAAGGTTTAGGTCTTTCAGTTGTAGCCAGTGGCACTGTCTCTGAATGTACTTGTGAATGAACCTATTGTTCTACCTGTTTCTTTGTACTCTCTACTGATGGTTTCTCTGATGGCGCCTCTGATGATTTTTCAGTGGTATCCACGGCCTGTTTATCTGTTTGTGACTCTATATTTTCCACCGATTTTTCTGTGCTTGCCCCTAAAAAATTTTCAGTCGGTATCTCAACAAATTTTTCATTGTTATCAGTTGTCGGTTGCTTAATAGATACATTATGTACACCAGTGCTATCAGCTTTTCCTATATCTATTATCTGTTTAGTTTATTGCTCACTCCCAATTTTAATGTCTCCAACTGTATCTTCAACATTTGTCTCAGCTGTTGTGTCTTTTACCAGTGGCTCAGTTGCCACATCTCTTTTCTCACTTGTTTCCTTATCAACCACAATTTTTACTTCCCGTGTGTCGATATTCATTGTGTACAACACCTCAGAATCAGGATTTGTGTCCTCATCTATTGTCTTCATACTCTTTGTTGCCAGTTGATTTACCGTAGTGTCTACCGGTGGAGTATCTAAAGGCAGCGGGGGTAAGTTGTCTGTTATCTTTATACTGGGAGGTCCACCAACCTTGCCTTTTCCTTTGTCCCTATCCTTTTGATATACCTTGAAGGTTTTAGGTTTTTGATACTCTTCCTATTTCTCCTTTTCTACCAGGAATATATCCCATGCATCTGTTGTTTCCTCTGTTATCTGATTCACTCTTCCTGCCATTAGTACTACATGTTGGTGAGTAGTTGAAAATACTGACCGATTAGCCTCAGAGATCAATTGATCTATCTCATCAGGTGAGTTAACAGGATGTACAACAAGTAGTTTTTCAATTTTTATTTTCTTATCTAGCTCAATAATAGCTACTCTTCTAGCTTCTAGTCTATTATATAGATCTATTGGTATTTCATCAACAACTTGCATCAAAAATTTCTTGAAAATATCTAAGTTTAATATTACACTGTTCTCTACTCTCTATTTGTCATCAGCGGATAGTGTGTTATACAGTTTACTGATATTGTTCAACTTGCCATCCTCAGTAATTTCATTTAGTAATTTATTAATAGGAGCTATAGATTGTTTTGACTTCTTCTTGGGAGTCAACTTATTTTTCTTTGGAGTTAATTTCTTTGTTGGGGGCCTTACTGCCTATTGCTTCTATCTTTTTGGTGTAGAAGAAGGTGTCAGTGAAGGTCTTCTTTTCCTCTCAACTCTCTTGAATATTGCAGGCATGTCACTTTCTGAGGAAGTTCCAATCGGTGAAAGGTGTGTTTCTAGTTGGATTGCTTCCAATTCACTTTCAGTTATACCGGTTTGCTTTAGGACATCTTCTCTAATAGCTTTTGTCTGCTAGCTTCCTTTTCTAATAGTTTCCTTAACCCTTTTAACTCTTTTCTTTGATTGAATTTGACTTCTATAGTTTCAGCATTACCAAATACTTCTTCTTCAGGTTCCTTAGGAGCTTCTAGGAGGGCTTTTGCATAGGTTTCTGTGTATGGTGAAAATGGATAACAATAATAACAATATTGAAAGGCTAAATGAATTCAACCACCAAACCCTAGCCTAACAATCAACAAAGATCCACCATAACATATGAAGATTACCTAAGACAATGCAAATCAAATGAAATCACAAAGATTATACCATCACATGCCCAATAGGGTTTTGATCTCCATTCTTCCTATCTCCATTGATCTTGCTTGATATATTTGCTCTCAGATTTTTATATGCACAAGAGCTCAACAAAGAACGGAATGTGGTTGCAAGTAGGATCGTAGTGTAGCCAAGTCTTCAAGATTAGGTCATTAGGATGATTGATTAGAATGCATAGAATGATTAGGGTTTGATAATAAAGGAAGCATCTCCTTATATAGAAGACACTATATGAAATGGAGGGATAAGATTGAGAGGTGTAAAAGGAGGTTGGCTATGATTAGAGGGTAGGTAGAAGAAATAATAAAATAATGAAAAAGGTAGGTAGTGTATGAATTAAGAGATGAATGACATGTGTCATGGGTAGAAAAGGCTAATGAATTAATTAAATAAATAAAGATTTATTTAATTAATAGAAGAAGTAGGATAATTAAATAAATAAGAATATTTATTTAATTTAGGAAAAGGATAATTTAAATAAATAAATGTATTTATTTAAATGAGAAATAAAACTAGAAGATGATAAATGAATTAATTAAATAAATAAAGATTTATTTAATTAATAGAAGAATTAAGCTTATATAATTAAATAAATAAAATATTTATTTAATTAGACATGACAATTTTAGGTGTCTACATTTTGCCCCTCTTTGAGACAATGCGGCTTGTTGCATTGTTTCAAAGAAGATAAGATGAATTGATACAGAGTTGCCCCAGAATGGGAATGATATGCCCCCTCGAGAGATTGGATGAAAATGTCTGGAAAGATTGCAGACAATCTTTCGATAAGAAAGAAAGGCTAGAATGGATTGACTGGATAAAGTGACAGAGTCACGGGATAATGAAGACTGACTCGGGAGGCGAGGGCTAGGGCTAGAGTAATCTATAAGATAGACCATGGGGGAAAATAAATCCTCATTGTCATCTACACATCCACGAGATTAGAGTGCAGAGAGAGAAAAGAGCAGCAGCAGTCAACAACGATGGCTTTCGTGCATAGATTCGACTGTGTTCATCGATTTTAGAGGCCAGCAGAGGCAGGAGAGCTAGTGAGTACCACCAAACCTCCTCGTATTTTGATGCATTTATTGTCATTAATGCATGTCGAATAGGGTAATAAATGCACTTAGACTAGGGTCCAAAAAGTGTCAAAAAATGTCCAGGCGCATATGTGCAGAGCATAGGCACGTCTGTGTCAAGAAGGCGCGTCTGTGTTTTTCAGGTGCATCTATGTAGTCTTTGAGTGCGTTTATGTCATGTAAGCGCATTTGCATCTGAAAAGTATGAATTTGCATCTTCTAGGTCAAATCGGGAGTTCTATGATGAACATATGTTGTCGATTGGATAAGCTACTAAGAGGATACACTCAAGCAGGTCCTCTAGGAAGACTAGGATAGATCAAGGCACTTTGTGATGAACAGTGAGTACCAAGATAGAGTACTTTGTGATGAACAGGGAGTACTGAAATATGAGCAGCACTTTGTGATGAACAGGTAGTGCAAATGTGAGTAACACTTTGTGATGAACAGGGAGTGTCACACACGTAGTACTTTGTGATGAACAGTGAGTACCACTAGGATAAATAGCAACACTTTGTGATGAACAGTGAGTGTCACTAGGATAGATAACCATCTGCATTTAGGTAGCTAGTAGCATTTTTTTATAAATAGTGAATGCCACCATGACTGACATGATTGATTTGCTTGACTGCAGGAGTATTTGCCTATGTTGGAGTCACGAGAGAGATTCCTGTCGATGCAGAGGTTGCGACCTGAGTTGTCGCTCAAGGATAGAGCTGCCATCGAGGAGATGGGTTTGAGACATGTGTTGTACGTGCCTGAGTTTCGGGTAAACATGGGTTTGCTAACTGCGCTGGCTAAGAGATGGCACTCTGAGACGTGCACGTTTCATCTACCGATGGGTGAGATGACAGTCACCCTAGAGGATGTATATAGGATTATGCAGAAACCGATTGATGGGGAGCTGATTCCCTACGATCAAGATGGAGACAAGGATGCCCTTAGATGAGTGTTCTAGGATCCAAGATTGGAGATGAGGGCAGGACACATGGCATGGGATACCATGACATGGATAGGATTAGCAGTACCAATAGTGTTGGCAGAAGTGATCAGTGAGTTCCTCTGTATCAGTTTTGTACCATTTTGTATAATGATGTAGACACCTGCGAGTGATTGTAGCCATATGATTTTGACATCATTGTATCATGACACTTTATATATATATGAGATGATGCATCTTTGTGGCAGCTATATGCATGTGTACCTATGTGATGAGATGTTCTTATGTGATGCTTATGATATGGATGCAAATATGTATATGATGCAATGCAATATTTTTTATTTTTTTTTTGTTCGTTTATGTTTTATATGTGTATGCATGATGCAAATGTGAATGTAAGTAATGCAGATGAATATGATAATGCAAATGTAAATTGTGCTAACAGGTGTTGTGTGCAGGATGTGATGCAGTTGTGATATCTATATGTATGTATGAAATACTTATATGTGGTAATGTAGGTGCAGCTACATGAAATGCAAATGTTTTTGGTGTGTCATTATACTCAGTCATGTGATAGCAGGCTACGCGGACTCGAGAAGGATGATGGAAGTCAATCAAGAAAGGGGGATGAAAGATAGAAGATATGAACGTGAAAGAGCTTCTTGTGCATTATCATCATTGAGCTTTATTATGGCAAGTAGGTTATGACAATCGAGGCATATGTTTGACCCAGAAAGTCATTGTACCCATTTGCATGGAGATAAGACAGTCACAAACAAGGAATGCCCCAGTTCATACTAGACTCACAATGTCCTCATATCCTTGGACAAGTCATAGCATTACTAAGAGACAATCCACAGACAGCAAATGCAAATAAGTGACGATACCCCATCCTCGCCTTTCTAGTCAAAGACATCCTAGAAAAGCTAAAAGACATGTCACCAATAGATAAAATCAAAAGAAAACCAAGACTCGATACCAACATCCACTGTAGTCCTCAAGTTTAGTGTCTCTTGTCACTTGTATAAGTCTTATTTGATTGTGGTCACAATGTTCACTTTCACAAAAAGGATAGATAGCACTGAACCATATGTTGTCTGAGTCTGTTGAAATATTTGATTTGTTGAAGCCCATTGTTGCTGCTGTGTCTCATCTAAAACTGACTGAATCCATGAAACTGATACTTTATTACGGAGAAGATGAAACTTTATTGCGGATCTGTGATGCAAATGTTGCTTTATTGTGGATTGTGCGTGGATAGACTGAAGGAAGCTAGAAGAAACTGTACTCCTTGAAACATGTGATGTTCTCAGTTCCACACCCATCACTAGACGTAGGATTTGCCTTAGCCACAGATAGGATCTGATTTATTATGGATGGAAAGGGAGGCGAAAAGGGAGGTTTATTATGAATGGCTAACCAATCTTGGGTAGATCAATAACAAGCCATGATGGGAATGGGTAAGTTTATTATGAACGAATAGGTTGTGAGTGTGTGCAAAGTGAAATGATGAAGAGAATCCTGAAGGAGGGAGGAGCAATGTCTCTACACATGGCCCTGGTGACCCAGTTTTCACCATGGTACCTGCCCAGGGTGCCACCGAAGTGGTTTTCACCATTGGACGAAATTATTTCTCTTTACTTTTTTCAATTTTTCAATGTTTTTTGTGTCACAAGGTGCCTATTTGCCAGGTTTTCACCAAGTAATGATTTTTTTGTTTTATAATTTTTTTATTTTTTTTTTGAATTTTTTTGATTTTTTTGTATTTTTGAATTAGGATATTCTGAAGAGCTATGTGTAGAACCTGCGAAGGTGCATGCTATTGATAGGATCCTCCAAAGGTTCACCTTCTATAGTTGAGAGCTGATATGCCCTAGAGCCATATACTGCTGTAATGATGTAAGGACCAAGCCAATTTGGTTCGAACTTGCCCTTCTTCTCTCTGTCTTGTTGATTCTTGGGGTTTTCTCGAAGAACCAAGTCACCTACCTCAAATGTGCGAGGCTTTACCTTGTGATTGTAGTTGCATTGTTCCTTGATTGAATGATGTGTAGCTTGAGTGACTGTCTTCCTTGATAAGGGAACTGAGATAGAATTACTAGTGTGTGGACTACACAGGCCCGTATGCGTGTCACCTCAAGAAGTTTGGGCATCCCTGATAACAAAGTCCTTCAAGGAAGCTCCATTAAAGGTCCATGATGTATCACCAGAAGGGAATGGATGTGTGGAACAAGTGGATGAGTGATGGAGGCTTATGATTGTGAAAATAAGTGAAAGTAGGATAGCATGATGGAGACTTAGGATCAACAAGTAATCCTTTTGACTTGCAATTGTAGAATTTTTGCCCCCAGTTATTTTGATATTAGGGGAGATCATCTCTTTCTCTTTTTGCTTCATAGGAGTTTTATCCTTGACTTTGTTTTTTTCAAAGTCCAATAGCTTTTGATTTTGATTTGGACTAAAGGACTTTTCTTTATTATTGACTTTTAGATTTTTCTTTTCAATGCTTGATTTTTGATCCCCAATGAGTGAGGGCTTTTGTAATTCTTGTTGATCCAAGTCTGGAAGTGGAGTGGAAATGGAATGAGTAGATGACATGGTAAAGCTATGTGAGTTATCAAGAGGGTTGGAGATATGCTCAATAGATTCTTCGCTGGAACCACTCTTAGGACTATTGATATCAAGAGGTGCTTGCACCACTAGAGGAGATTTGCATTCAGACTTAGTAGCCACAACACTAGGTGGTTCACACCCAATTCCTTGCAAATTGTTTATAGATTGTTCTTGTAGACTGAATGTCTTAGGAGATAGTGGGAGTTGATCAACATGAAAGATATACTCACCACATCCCATGTCTTTAATCTTGAACTTGTCTTTGAGCTCTGCTTGTTTGGATGTAGAAGCTTTTAAGGATTCAAGATCCACATATGCTGATGAAGGAACAACTTCGCGATTGACTGGAATTGTTATTTCTGATCTAGGTCGCAGATTGTTGCAATATATGAATGGATTTGGATCCGCTTTGATGGTCACTTCAACTCCATTGTGTAGAAACTTGATACATCGATGATATGTAGATGGGACTGCGCTCATTTCATGAATCCATGGGCATCCCAAGAGTATGTTGTATGTGAGATCGATGTCTAGGACTTGACAAACCACATCCTTTGTAACTAGCCCAACTCTGAGAGGTAAGGTGACTGTGCCCTTGGATGAACTCTCTTCATCATCATATGCCTTGATGGTAATTTTGTTTGTAGAATTCACAGCTTTGTTAGAATATCCCAATTTTTTAATAGTGCTCAATGTACAAATGTTTAGACTTGCTCCTCCATCTACCAGGACTCGTTTGATTCTATGTTTGTGTATGAAGGCTTCGATGTGTAGTGGTGCATTATGTGGCTGACTTACGGAGGCGTCATTGGCTTCCGTGAATGTAAGGGAGTGTGGAATGGAAAGGTATCCCACCATGGCTTGAAATTGGTCCACGTTTAGATCAGTAGGAACAGCAGTATCTCTCAAGATTTTATCAAGAATGGCTTTATGTGTGGGAGATATGCGTAATAGTTCAAGGATTGAAATGAGAGCGGGTGTCTTCCCTAACTGTTCTACAAGGTCATACTCAGGCTTGGTTGATGAAGAAGCAGTGTTTTTAGTTGGAGCACCTTGCAAAGTTATTTTACCTCGACGAGTTGTAACATGACATTCAGAGGTAGGTTTAGAAGAAGATCCAATACCTTTTAGGACAATCTTGGGTCTCTGAGTAGAATGCTCAGATGCTTTGTCCTTGATGATAATAGTAGAGACATAATTGTCCATCGATATGTGATTGATAGTTGAATCATAGTTATAGGATGCTCTGGTATAGTTGGTTTGATCCTCTGTGGCTTTAGCTTTTCCTTTGTCATGTTTTGGGAATGGTTCCTTAAACATCGTATGTTCTTGATTAGACGAATGTCCCTCAATCTCAATGTCACCTCTATCAATGAGATCTTGTATGATGTTCTTCAGTCGATGACAATTTCCTGTCTTATGACCCTTGCTCTTATGAAATTCACAATATTCATCATCATTCCACCAATTTGGCTTAACCTTTGGTTCATATGGAGGAAAATCTGGAACTGTGATTACCTTGTTTGCCACAAGCTTCTTGAAAACTGACTCAAGTGGTTCTCCCAATGGAGTGTACTTCCTTCGTGATCTAGAAGTTGTTTGAGTATTCACTTGATTGTTTGTAGAACTTGATCTTGAAAAGATGAATTTGGGCCACACTGTGTTGGCATCAACAACACCATCATTGACTGTGTTCTTGTTTTTATTCCAAAATCTTGGCTTGTCTTTTCCTTTAAAGTCATCTTTGTTTTCCTTAAATATCTTAATGACTCCTTGTTCAATTAGGACCTTTTCTGTTGCTAAGCCTTTTTCGATAACGTCCTTGAAGGTAGACAAACAAGCTTTCCTTAAGTCATAGCCAATGTCTTTGTTAACATTTTGTGTGAACATCTCTACCATTTGTTTTTGTGGAATTTCAAAAGAGCATCTGCTGGCTAGATTTCTCCATCTTTGTAAAAATGATGCAAAAGATTCTCCCTCTTTTTGCTTGGTGTTGCACAAAGTAGTGACTAATATGTCTGTCTCTATATTGTAGGAGAAATGTTGAATAAATGCTTCTGCTAGGTCACCCCATGACTTAATACCAGGTGGAAGTTGGGAGAACCATTCCATAGCTTGATCACCTAAGCTTTGTGGGAATAATCTCATCAAATATGTCTCTTCTGCTGCTACCTCAATGCAAGCTGTGAAAAATTATCTTATGTGTGCCTTAGGATCCCCATTTCCTCTATACTTATCAAATTTAGGCATCACAAAGTGTGTAGGAAAAGGAGGCATTGGAATGCTCTTGTCAAATGGATAAGGACATATGTCTCTCATTGTGTATGTTGGCTTCGGTGTATTTATGTCCTCCATTTTCTTTTGTAAGTCCCTGATTTGTTGCTCCAAATTGCTCTTAGGTGGAGATCGACTTCTTGGACCATATCCCATGTTTGAGACACCAATTGGAGGAGGTGCATGTTGCATATATGGATGATATTGATCATACACATGTTCATATGGAGGAGGTCTGTAATGATGTTGCATATATGGACCACTTGGTATAGATTCATGTTGAGGAACACCATATCTATTTTGTGCATGTATACCATACTCTACAGGCATGTCATGTTCTATTGTATTGCCCCCAAATTTGACATGAGGTTTCCTTGTGTCCAAATTTTGAGCATGCCTTGGAATATCCCATTGCTTTGGTGGTTGATCCTTAGCATTGATATGTGATTGAGCATATTTTTCTCCATAAGACTTCCATAATGGTCTGCGAAGGTGAGTATCATATGTTTGACCATGTGTATGTGGGACCTCTAGTTTTTTAAGCAAAGCTGATGGTGATTCAGGTACCATGTGTGGTCCTCTATTTCCTCCACTATTAGGTCTCCTTTGATCCATATTGGAGTGAGGTTGTTGCAAAGGTTTATGTTCCATTATTTGAGACATGTCAAAATAATGAGGTATCTTGGCTCCACTTTGTGCCATCATGTGTAAGAAGTATTGTCTATCTCTCCTCATTATTTCCTCAACCAATCGATTGAAATGGGGATTCATAATGGATTCTTCCACATCTGCTGAATGTACTAAAAAGTTGTCCACATTGTCATTTTGTGTAGCATTGTTGTTTATAGTGTCCATGTTCTCAACATTTGGAATGTTTCTATAGACATCCATGTCAGGTAATGTAGTATGATCAGAATTGAAAAAGATATCATTGTCATACTCATAAGAACTCATGTTTGCAGACTCTTGAGCCTCTTTAGTTTCTCTCCTAGATTTTTGAAGACGGGTTTCAACCATGAACTAGGTATTGACCAAGATGTGTGAGACTAGATGAAAAATGGAAAGAGTATGGAAGACCAAGAGTTGGATGAAATGTAAATGAGTCTGAAGTGTACTTGTAATGTCCAAAGTGTAAGACCAAGTATGTATGTAGTAGAGTAGGTGTGACTTCCAAAGAGAGGATAGTTTCTCTTGATGAAGTAAGTTGACCTTGACTCTAAGTAAAACCAAATGAGACCCAAAGGTAAGAAACCTTGATGAGGGACCACTTAGCAAAGTGTTGTTGTATGTAGTGTGTTGACAAAGTATGATGAGGACAAGCAAGTGACCTTTTGACTCAAGTTTAGACAAATGTGAATGTAATGTAAGGTGTAAAGCAATGATGGGCTGTGTGAGACCCAAAGACAGGTTGAATGCTAGATGAAACCTGAAGAAACAACCTAGGAAGCTCAAGTATTCTGAAACTGATTTCTTTTGTTTGCTGGACTGTAAAATTTTTCCAATTTGTGAAGTTGTTGGTTGTGACCAAATTTGAATGTTCGACTGTTTTTCGTGACAAGAGGACACAATGTTGTTGAGGACTCAATGTTTGCAAGTGTTTAGACTTCAAAATGACTCCAAGAAAGTGTGTTGTTTGATGTAAAAATGTTTTGCATATACTTGAAAACACAAAAGACACAATGTTTTGCTGTTTGGTTTTGAATGTTTTGAATGTTTAAAATAAGTCAAGCACAATTCTTATGGCTGGCCAAGACAATAGTTGTTGATCCCACATGAGGTTTTACCCCCGAGGCTATGCTATTTAGAGCGGATACTTAGATGCTTGACCTCACTGGCTCCACCCTCGGCACTCACTTCTCGGGTCAGCCAAGCATCAGTCCCCATGAAAAATCCCCATGGCGAACTTTGTATCTCTACTAAGAACCGTATGTGTGTGGGCCGCTACCAGAGGTCCGACCTCCTGCCCCAACAACTAGAAGGATTTGGGCTTCTAAAACAAGAAGGTGCTAGTAAGGGTATCCGCTCGTGTGGCCATACATGCGGCACTTTCAGCTCTGTAAATATAGAATGCTCCCAGCCGGTAGGGGTTACGCCCTACAAATGATCAAATAAATTTGATCAAACAGGTTTATGGGGAGACATAGTGTCGGTATGAACTAATCAGCACATGTTATCCATAGTTTTCACCATGAATACAATTGTTTATAGTGGTTCAGAAGAGGTGGGTTTTCCTCGCTACCACTTGGGTCGTTCTCTTCTCACTAGTAGTCCTAATGACCACACGGGAAGACAGGCCCTCTAAAGATTAAACAAAAAGAGCCTATTGCTCAAGACACAAAAGACAATGATTCAATTTTAGTGCACCAATTGAAGTGTTTGCTAGTCTATGAAAATAAGGCACATAATAAAAATCCAAAAACCCTTGCCAAGGATCTGCAACAAAGATTTATTAGTAGTTTGGATTGTTTGAAATAATCACCCCTTCCTGCAAGCACACAAGTTAGGTAAATTTTAGATCCAAAAGACTTTGTGAAATAGGGGCCTTCAATAATGCATTTTGTTGACCAATTCAAAGATCTGAATCATCATAAAAAAAGACCACTGGAGAGTCTTGATGGTCTTCCAAACTTGCACAAAAAATTTTCTACAACAAATCCAAGCAGTTTGTGAGATATGAGTAAAATAATGCAAAACCCTAATTTTCAAAGATCTAATTTTTTAGGAATGATTTTGCATCAAATTTAAAATAACAAAGAACAGATCCTATGTATAATTCTAAGAGATTTCCAAAAATGTAAGAAAATCCAAAAAATTCGCTAATTTTCTCTCAAAATTAATTTTTTATGAAAAATCATAAAAAATTCATACAAAATGCAAAATAGATCCAAAAAATCTGAAATTTTTATTGAATCTTTCTGATATTTTTCTTTACCTGCACAAAAAAATTTATGTCAAAATTCGAAACGGTTTGTGAGATCTGATCAAAATAAGGAAAAACCCTAATTTTTAAAGATCCGATTTTTAGGGAAATATTTTGCATCAAAATTAAAATCACAAAGAACAGATCCTATGTATAATTATGGGAGATTTCCAAAAATATAAGAAAATCCAAAAAATTCTCTCATTTGCTCTCAAAATTAATTTTTTATGAAAAATCATAAACAATTCATAGAAAATGAAAATATGCTCCAAAAATTTTGAATTTTGTCTTGAGAGCTCCTGATACTTTCTTCAACCTACAAAAACAATTTGGTGAAAAATTTCCTAGCCGTTTGTGAGATATGATCGAATCTCTCCAAGATCTTGATTTTGTGTCCAAAACCCTAGCTGCACAAGGTTATTCTCCAAATTGTTTTACAAAATAGCAATATAGGGTTAGAAAAATCTGCAAAAAAAACATAGATCTAAGAAAAATCCATGTCCCACAGGGCGTGCCAAAATGTGTATGGTGAAAATGGATAACAATAATAACAATATTGAAAGGCTAAATGAATTCAACCACCAAACCCTAGCCTAACAATCAACAAAGATCCACCATAACATATGAAGATTACCTAAGACAATGCAAATCAAATGAAATCACAAAGATTATACCATCACATGCCCAATAGGGTTTTGATCTCCATTCTTCCTATCTCCATTGATCTTGCTTGATATATTTGCTCTCAGATTTTTATATGCACAAGAGCTCAACAAAGAACGAAATGTGGTTGCAAGTAGGATCGTAGTGTAGCCAAGTCTTCAAGATTAGGTCATTAGGATGATTGATTAGAATGCATAGAATGATTAGGGTTTGATAATAAAGGAAGCATCTCCTTATATAGAAGACACTATATGAAATGGAGGGATAAGATTGAGAGGTGTAAAAGGAGGTTTGGCTATGATTAGAGGGTAGGTAGAAGAAATAATAAAATAATGAAAAAGGTAGGTAGTGTATGAATTAAGAGATGAATGACATGTGTCATGGGTAGAAAAGGCTAATGAATTAATTAAATAAATAAAGATTTATTTAATTAATAGAAGAAGTAGGATAATTAAATAAATAAGAATATTTATTTAATTTAGGAAAAGGATAATTTAAATAAATAAATGTATTTATTTAAATGAGAAATAAAGCTAGAAGACGATAAATGAATTAATTAAATAAATAAAGATTTATTTAATTAATAGAAGAATTAAGCTTATATAATTAAATAAATAAAATATTTATTTAATTAGACATGACAATTTTAGGTGTCTACAGTTTCTATTATGTTGTCATCAGTCTCATACCCCATTTCAGTGACCTAGATGGTTCTAGCAACAACTACCTCCATCCAAATTTCATCTTTCTTTATTACAAAACAAATTTCTTTTTGGTACTTATCCACAATAGCTTGTGATAACCTTACTCTTATTTTCATTCGATCTTTTAGTGCTTGAAATTGCTCATTTATGGTTTTCTCCCTATTCTCTCCCATATTGTTTAGCAATTCTGAAAGTTGTTTTCCTACCGGTATATCGAATCCAAAATCTTTGGTGCCAATACCAAGTACTTGTTTGGTTATATATAGCATCAGACAAACAAGTAGGTTTCCAAATTTGAATGTTCCTTTCTTTTCCCTTTTGATCTTTGCTAGATTGTCTATTAGTCCATCTTTAAGCCATTCACATATGTCTATCCTTGCATTATCATTTATCATATCATAGGCACTCTTAATACATAGGCTAGAAACTAAGTTTAACCTATTTGCATGTGTAGTCTTGTAACCTAAGATCATATTGATAAATCTGATAATTGTATCCTTTACATCATTTACCCTCAGTGATCTCTTATCAAATGTTGCGCCGGTTAGTTTTGTCACTAAATCATTTGAGACCTTCTTAGTTTTGTTAGGTCTGTTGCCGGTGGAGGGTAACCCTGTTACTGCTTTGACAACTTCCTTAGTAATCTTGTGAATAGAGTCCAACCAAAAGAATTTTCCATGAACCCTGCTTAGCACAATTCTTATGATATCCTTGGGGAAATCTAGGATACCGAGAATTTTAGTGAAACCTAGGGTTTCTATTATCCTATGTTCAGGTTTGACATTTCCCAGTTCATCACAAATCACAGATTCATACATATTCTTAATTTCCTCATCACCTAGTTCATCAATATGACAATGTATATACATTCTAGTCTCTTCAACATATACTACCCCTTTAGGTATTTGAGAAAATGCACCTAAGCTATCATCTTTCTTTGCAATTTTGGAACTAGTTGGAATTCGAGTCTAGGGTGTTTAATAACTTCAACAATAGTAGGGTTTGCAATAAATTTAGGAGTAGATGAAGATGCCATAGCTATAAATACCTTAATCTGCCTTAGGGATGGAGGATTTGATAGATTGCTTCGCTTCTTTGCTTGGAATGCCTTTGCTTGGGATTTTCGCGCTCTTGAAGATTTGAATGCTCGTTGAAATGAAAATGGAGCCAAAACACTTGTTTTATAATGTTATTTTCTTCACTTGCCACATTTAATGCTTGCTGGTTAAGTCACAACTTAACTTATCTATCGGTAAAGAAGTAATCTCAACTTCTCACCATCAACTGAGGGAATAATATCATGTTTCTCATTTAGTTGCTAAACCCTCGAAGTATTTTCCTTCAGTTAGATGAAGAGTCTCCTACTGGTGGAGTGTTACTTTGTTCTGATTTTTTGATCCATTGTTTTGAGAATTCTTGCTTTACCTCTTCAACCTTTTCTTTACCTTTCAAACTAGGACCTTTGTTATTTGCCGGTGAAGACTTGCTTCTACAAAATTTAGCAATGTGTCCAATCTTGTTACAAGCATAACAAGTCAAATTATTTTTTTGAATAGCTTTCCCATATCCTATGCCGGTTTGTGTTCTGCATTGATTAGATAAGTGTCCAAATCTCCCACAAACATAGCATCTTACATTCATTTTGCAATTCTCTGAATTATGACCAACTTTATTGCATTTAGAACATTGACCGGTGGGTGTATTGGTGTTCTGATAATTTCTAGATCTACATTGATTTTCTCTATGACCATACTTGTTACAGTTAAAGCATTTGCCATTAAATTTATAAGCATTTGGTTGCCTTACCGGTTTGCTATGATCATGTGTGTTTGCAGTATCGGAGCTTTCACTAGCTTGAAAGTCAAGGCCATTAGTGTCACCATTAGGTTTTTGATTCTTCAGCATGTCACCAAGTTCTTCTGAGCTTTTCTTGAATTTTTCTTTGTGTTGATTTGCAGTAGCCAGTTCTCTTTCCAAGATTCCTTTCTCTCTCATAGGTTCATTTGAGTCATTTTGTGTATGCATCAGATCTATCTTCAACATATCATTTTCATAACTAAGTCTTGTGTTTTCATTTGCAACATCATTTAGTCTTCTAGTCACATCTTCTTCATTTTTCTTCCTATCTTCAATTTCTTTACAAAATCTCATAGCCATATCCTGCATCTCATTCTGTGTTGAACTGATCTCTTGTCTTAGTTTGTTTACTAGATCATTAAGAGTTTCCTTTTCATCTCCCTCTTTCTGCATATTCTCACAAAGTTCTCTTCTTTTATTCCTTTCTATAGTGTAATTCTCTTGAAGTGCTTGAATGATATCCTCAGCAGCTTTTAGATCATCTTCAAGTTTGATATTCTTCAATTTTTCTCCATCATAGTCTGAAAGAGTTGTTTTCAATTGTTCTCTTAAGTTTTCCATTTCTACCGGTGTCAAGATCTTCCTAAAGCTATTAGGCTTCTGAAAATAGAGGACTAGGCTCTCATACCAATTGTTAGGATTCCCAAAGATATTGAGAGGGGGGGTGAATCAGTATCTAACCAGTTTGTGAATTTACTTGATTTAAAACATGTAAAGCATATCAATACTGTATACCGGTAAACCAAAAATAATGTAGTAAACAAAGATAACAACAACCACATGAAAAGCACACCATAACATAGTAGTTTAACGAGGAAACCTCGGTGGGATTTGTGACCCACAATATTCGCTTATTGGCTAATAAGTGAATATTACTCTTACAATAGGGGCCTGCACATACAAGAAGGCCAAGTGCCTAGAGCTCACTGCTCAAATAAAAAATAAGAAGTCACACTGACTTACAAAATGGATTATACAAATCCAATGTCTTGTACTGCTTCAAATTAGCATCTGCTGTGCCAGGTCCAGTACCAGTTTCAGCTCTGCTTCATACATAAACCCTTAACCTATAATTCATATATTAGATATGCCTTATTTTGCCTATCACATTCTTCTTACAAAATGTTCTACAATGATCTCATACATATATGAGTCATATTACAACTCACCATGTCGGCTTACAATGATTTTACAATTAATTACAAAATACATTATAAACAAAATTCTTGTCGGCCAGGGTGTCAGTATCCTTCCTTTGTCTGTCGGTGCTCTGTGTGCCAGTGTAGAGTCTATCATTTTTGGTGCTGGTATATTGTCTTGTTGGTATCATATGATTGCAAGGTTTCCATCAATGACAAAACCTTCAATCACCTATAATTTCTCATTGGAGTGTGCATTTACCAACAGTAACAACAAATATGTCAACCCGATTAGACCAATAACCAAAATACCAAAACCAAGTATCCAAATCATGTCTTCGACATAACCAAGTGATCTCCAGATGATAACAAGTCATCCTCAATGCCATTGTACAATATAATGTGTTGGTGAACAATATAACCTATCGGTGAACAATATATCGGTGACTGTGCATAAGTGACTGAACTTGCCGGTGAACATAATGTGTCGATTCAACATAACCAAAGATCTCCAGAAGGATAAGTGTTGACATCAATGACAAAACCAATGCAACACATCCATAATACCAACAATCTCCCCATTTGTCATTGATGGCAACACAAGATGGAAAAACATCTAAGTACCAAAACAGAATGCCAAAAACCAAAAACCAACAATCTCCAAAATAGATCAATACCAAAAATCAAAATACAAATGCAAAGAGTATGTATCTCTCCCCCAATGAATAATCTCTCTCCATAGGATAATGTTTTTCCATAGATATCTCTCCCCCTTTGACATCAAATGCCAAACAATACAAATACTAGAACATACAACCAACTCATAGAACCCATTATTTTAACCAACTACTCCCCCTGAGAAGTAGCTCTCCTCCATCAAAGCTGGAAAAAAGGTTTCTCTATTAATTATGTCAGTTTGATGCCAATTATCAAGTGTTTAAGTCTCTACCGGTGAGGGTATTACCCCAAGTTGCTCTCTGAGATATTCAAAAGTTTCCTTAGGCAAAGGCTTAGTAAATATATCTACAATCTGCTCTTTAGTATTCACATAAACCAATCTCACTTCTTTTGCTTCAACATTCTCTTTTAGAAAATTATATTTGATAGAAACATGTTTAGTCTTAGAGTGAAATACCAGATTCTTAGATATATCAATTGTTTCTAAGTTATCACAATAAATGATTATAGGTTCTTTGCATTTTACCTTTATGTCCATCAACATTTGTTTAATTCATAATACCTAAGTACAATTAGTTGTTGCTGCAACATATTCTGATTCTACTGTTGATAATGATGTACAACTCTATTTCTTTCCCAATCATGAAATCAGTCTGCTACCAAGAAAGAATACCCCGCTAGTGGTGCTCTTTCTATCATCTATATCTCCTACCCAATTTGCATCGGTGTATGCACATAAATCAAAATTTTCATCTTTAGGATACCATAAACCAAGATTTGTTGTGCCTTGTAGATACTAGAAAATCCTTTTCACTCTTGATTCATGATTTTATTTAGGATTACTCTGAAATCTTGAAATAATACACACTGCATTCATTATTTTAGGTCTTGTTCATGTCAAATACAGTAAACCTTCAATCATAGATTTATATCTTGTCAGATTAACATGAGCTGAATCATCCTTCAATGTCAATTTATCAGTTGTAGTCATAGGAGTACTTACCAGTTTAGAGTTTTCCATTACAAATTTATTCAATAGTTCCTTCAAGTACTTTGTTTGACATATAAATATACCTTTATCAGTTTGTGAAATCTGCAATCCTAAAAAGAATTTTATCTCCCCAAACATAGACATTTCAAATTTTTCCTGCATCTTATTAGCAAAGTCTTTACATAATCCATCTTCTCCTCCAAAAATGATATCATCAACAAAAACTTCAATAACTAAGATGTCTTCATTACTCACTTTCAAATATAAGTTGATGTCAGCATTACCTTTAGTATAACCAAGCTTCAAAAGATATTTGTCCAATCTAGCATACCAAGCTTTACGAGCTTGCTTCAATGCATACAAATGTTTCCTTAATGTGCAAACCATATCTTTATCATTTGTCAATGAAAATCCATCAGGCTCTTCAAGATCACCATTCAACAATACACATTTTACATCCATTTGATATACTTTATAGTTCTTATGGGCTGCAAATGCAACAAAAAATATGACTGCCTCAATTCTAGCTACCGGTGCAAAGGTTTCATTATAATAAGTTCCCTCTTTTTGTGAATATCCTTTACACACTAATCTTTCTTTATTCCTGATTACCTTACCATCTTCATTAAGTTTATTTCTGAATACCCATTTAGTTCCAATTACATTTTTGTCTTTAGGCCAGGGAACCAATGTCCATATATTGTTCTTTTCAATTTGTTGTAATTCATCTTCCATAACTTTAATCCAATGTTTATATTCACATGCCTCACTAACATATGCTGGTTCAATTTGAGAAATTAAACACACCTCTTCATTTGCCAATCTTCCTCTTGTCATAACACCTTGATACTTATTCCCAATTATCTAACTTTTAGAGTGATTCAGTCTTACATACCTGGGTGTGTTCACTTGCTGTTGTTCTTCAGTCACTGTGGAATTCTCTGATGATGCCGGTGTGGATGGATCCACATTCTATACCAGTGCACTCTATATAGGTTCATTTATGATCATCTCAACTGTTGGTTTAGAGTCCATAGACCTTGAATTTCCTCTAAATTGTTCATCTATCTTCACATTTGCACTCTTAATGATTTTCTACAATCTTTTATTAAAAAATCTATTTGCCTTGCTCTTAGATGAATAACCAAGAAATATTCCTTCATCACTTCTAGGATCAAATTTACCAATATACTCATCTCTCCTAATGTAACATTTTCTTCCAAATATTCTGAAATATTTAAGAGCAGGAGTATTACCAAACCATAGTTCATAAAGTGTCTTACTGGTCTCACCTTTGATGTGAACTCTGTTAAAAGTGTAAACCATTGTATTCACTACTTCTCTCTAGTACACATGAGGTACATTTTCTTCTAATATCATGCTTCTAACTGCATCTAGAATAGTTATGATCTTCCTTTCCACAACTCCATTTTGCTGAGGTGCTTGGGGTGCTGATAGTTGTCTTCTAATTCCATTCACTTCACAAAATGTATTAAACTCCTTGGATGCAAATTCTCCTCCTTGATCTAATCTTAAACATTTTATTTTCTTATTGGTTTCATTCTATACCATTACCATGAACAGTTTGAATTTCCCAAAAGATTTTGATTTTTCTCTGAGAAAAGTAACCCAACACATTCTAGAATAATCATCAATGATTAGCATAAAGTATCTATCTCCCTATAGACTTCTTGTTCTTACCGGACCACACAAGTTAGTATGAATTAAATCAAGAACATTATTGGATTTCTCGGACATACTCTTAAAAGTTATTCTAAGTTGCTTTCCCATTTGACATTCCTTACATACAGGATTATGAGGTTTTACAATCTTAGGTAGATCCCTTACTACCTTAGATGAACTGATCTTTATAATGCTATCAAAATTCACATGACAAATTCTTTTATGCCATAACCAACTTTCATCAATATGTGCAATCTATAATGGAAGGAATATGCAAATGAAAAGTTTGAATTGTATCCTAGAGGCTTCCTCAGTGCAAATAAAATTAAAGATAAGGAAGTATGGATTGAGGAGCTGGGTCATAGGCTATCTCAAAGAATAAATAATATTATAAAGATGGATGACACTTCTTTGTTTATTCAAACCATTGAAGAAATTGAAAAGGTAAAATCACATTTTGGCTTTTTGGAGAAGGAGGTTAAACAACTAAGGGTGACATGGAAAGGTTTAAATAAACAAAACTAGAAAATTATCAGCTTCCCTTGGCCCAGTGATGATGTGTTCAAGTTATGGGAAAGCAAATATGTTGTGAAAGAGACAGAAGAGCAGGAAGATCCCACTGATGCTCTAGCATGTGGTAGTTCATAGGCATCTTGAAGCAGTTGGTTTTTTGCAACAGATTTTTGGGTAATTGGAACCTCGAAGGATTGAAAACATCTGGCGCCTGATTTATAATTATAGAGAGATTAGTTGGCCATTTTCCACCTGGAAAACTAATCAGTTGTGGAAGAGTACACTACAAAATCAGTTATGCTCCTACCTCAGTCGTAGTTTTGGAATCAGTGTAACTTTTGGAGGGAATTTTGGTTAGGATAGGAATATTCTTCTAGGGAAGTCCAAATCTTTTTGCATCCAAAATTTAATAAATGGATACCAGGACTACCTAGAAAGGGATCACAAAAAAATTTGTATCGAAGGTCTGGTTAAATATATGCAGCCATTTGTTTTGGCATTTTGAGTCATTCTTGTGTCTATGTAAAATTTTGATGAGAGAATAGTAATATACAATCAAAATATTTTCTTGAGCTCAGATCTATGTTGTCTTTATGTTTGTATGTTGGTTTTCATTTCTGATTAGATAATCAAGGATTGGTTAATTAGATGATTTTCAAGGCAAATGATGGGAATGTTTTAGGTCTTTTCCTCAAGGAGGAGAATTAAATATACTTATTTCATCTTCATTGATAATCACTACATTCACATGAATTTGATGACTAGGTCTAGCACAGGTTAAGAGTTTGTATATGTCAAGCATATACAGATTTGGTAGATCAAAGTGGTGATATGTATGTGAATTCTATTGCCAAATTTTAACCTAATTTTGATGACTCTAAGGCCCAGAGAAGGCACTGGTTTAAGTTGCTAGTGTTCATGGCATTCTTTGTGATCCTTTACAATGAAAACAAATCTTTCATTTATGTTTGGTTGCACTAAAGTGAAAAAGTTTACAGATATTCGCATTGGTTTTCTGTAAATCATCTACTAAGTTGTGAGAAATTAGTCACAAGTAGGTATACCCACCTAAACTTTGTCAAGCTTGAAGTGTAGGAGCTTTCCTTGTAAACCTTGTTAATTGTTGTCTTGTTTCCTATTCTTGTTATTCTCTTCTTTTGTAAATAGAGGAAAAATATTTTGAAGAGAAAACAAAGTAGTTAGAAATTGAGACCAACAACAATTGGTGACTCTTCTGGGGAGATTCATAATATAAGTCTTATAATACAGATTAGTGTATACATTCCATAAGTTGTTAAAAATCGAGTATCTCATGGTCTCCGTGAAAATCTATCAACCCTGCATTTACCCATGTCCCTGCAATAGTCTTTTTCCATCATTGCATTGTTTAAATATTTCTCTGAGAGTAGCGATCTCATTCTGTAGTCTCTTGTGAGTGAGCTATTGTGTTCAAAATATTTTCAATTCCCAAGTGATTGGGTGGTGACTCTGACAACAAAAAGAAGCTAGTGCTCTTTTTATATAATCACATATCACTTCAAGGAAGTTCACATAATGCAGAGAGGAAGGAACACTAGGTCCTAGATGAAGAAGAATCCTCAAGAGAAGCTGCAAGGAGGATTGCTCAAACTGGTTCGAAAAGGCCAAAGAGAAACAACTATACATGAACCAATTAATTCTTCATGGAGACAGAAAGGCAGCCATATGGGTAAGTCCTTTGGATGACTAGTGTATGCAAATTCTAATACATCATCTCATGAGTCTGAACAAGACATTATGGGTTTTCATATGGGTCTGTTTGGTAATAATGAGGTTATTCAAACTTTTCATCAAATATTCTCATTCTGGCATTTCTGGGAGAGATAGGAATAGCTCCAATGTTAGGATAGATTCTTTTCCCCGAACTATAGATGGGAATGTGAGTTTGATTGATATTGACCATGTCAATATATCAGATTCAAAGGAGATCTTTCCAAACCCTGATGAGGTTTCCTAGGAAATTGAGGCTCTCAATAAAAGAGTCCATCGGTTAATTTACTTAAGAAAACAAAAGGAGATGGAGAAGGAAAATGAAACTAAGGAAAAACTTATTGAGAGAGATAGGTTGTTGAGATAGACTGTAGATCTTGAGTTATTCACTCAAGAAGACCCTAAAAGTGAGGAGGAGGGCCCTGCTATTAGAGAGAATTTGACTGCCAAAATTAATTCTGAACCCAAAGTTGTTGTGCAAACTAATAGGGAGGTTCACAGTGATCCACGACCTACCAAAATTTGTACTAACAAGGGAAAGCAGAAGGTTGTAAAGATTGGAGCTGGTTCCAAAAATGCAGATGTAACATCAGGAAGTGGAAGGGTACCTCATGGAATGTCCTTACATGAAGTTGAAATAGAGAGGATGAGAAAAGAGAAGGAAAATTTGTAGAGGAAATTGGAGAAAGCTGAATTAGAAGCAACCAATGTCGAAGTCAGAAGAAAAATTGACTACCTAAATGCCCCTCCTATAACTTTCCCTTCAATGGATCAGAGTAAACCTATAACTCAACATACCTCACATTCGGTAATGAAAACTCAACCAACTATTCTATTCCCCCTGTTAACCAAAATAACTTTGCCTTTCCTTTTAATGCTGCTCTAGTAAATCAAATACCTCTTGGAAACCCCCCCACCAGAATAACCAAGTTTCTTGAGTTGGTGGTCTAAGTTCAAAAATGAATACTAGGAATATTTGTGTTGGTAACCAATTCCAGAGAAGACCCATCAATGTTGAATTATATAGACAACTTTTCTTTGATGGGATCCCAAGTTATCCAAACCATGTCCCTATTGAAATGAGGGACAAACTTCAAAAATTTGTTGGAAACAATGCCATAAGTGCAGAGGAGCATCTAGAGTTTTTCAGTGATATGATTAATAATTATGAGATTGCAAATAAGGATGTGATCATGAAGTTGTTTGTGCAATCTCTAGTTGAAGATGCCAAGGATTGGTACAGAGGGTTGCCTGTAGATAGCATAAGTTCTTGGGAAGAATTCAAGAATTCCTTTCAAGAGCAGTATGGGGACAAGACAAATGTGAACTTCATGCTCAATGAATTTAATAATATCAAAAAATATGATAATGAGGCCATCACAGACTTTAATGCAAGGTTCCAAAAGGAAATGCATATATTATTTCAAGTGATGAGGCTAGATGAAAATGTATGTTTAACCACCTATTATAATGCCTTTGACCCAAAGATGGCCTATATCCTCAGGGATAAAAACCCACACAGTTTGAGGGATGCTTTCAAAATTTTAATAAATATGGAAAGTAATAGGAAAGAATCAGGCAAAGTGGGAAGAAGAACTGATGGCAGACTGTGGAAAGAGCAAAAGCCACAACCAAATAAAGCCACTACAATTGGCAAGATAGGCATGCCAAGTTACATGATATGCCATATAACACTATTTGGAAAGATGACAAACCTGTGCAAGACAAGCCAAGAAGTACAGAGAATCATGATACTCTGGACCCTTTAAAAGTTGGAAACGTGTATAATGTGGAGTATACTCCTTGGTGTGCAACATGTGATGGACCACATTCCCCTTACTAGTGTGTTGTGTCTCAAGATTTAAATGAATCTATGAGGAGTGAGGGTGAATTGAGATATCACAATGAGGATAAGCCTACCCTAAATATGTTTGAAACCATTGTTGAAAGTGACTATGAGTCTTCACATGATGAAGCAAGTAAGTATGATGCACTAAGTAGCAATACAAATTGCCATGGGCAATTAACAATTTATTGGTATCCTACCCTAAATGTGGTGATAATTGAGGATGAACAAGTTCATCTTAGAAGGCCTAGTGAGGAAGAAGTCAAGAACCTCATGAAAGTTGCAATAGCTAAGGCCAAACATAATTATAATCTTAGAAGTAGCAAGAGAGATGAGAATCAGGGTGAGCCTAGTTCCATTTTTATTAAAGAAGTTTTTCAGAAAAGGGTGGCTGATAGTAATACTTATGCCAAAGACAATCATGCTAAAAAGGATCAGTCCAACACTTCAGATAAAACTGAGAAATTTAATGCAACTTGTGATTTATTAGAGACTGCTACTGATAAGAAGATAAGTCACCAAAAGGTAGATAAGGGTAAAGCCCATTCTAAGTCTAATATTAATATTGTGTTTAATATAACTCAAGCTTTAACCCAGATGAGAGTTACAATACCACTGATGGAGTTGTTAAAATTAAAAGAACACAAAGAAGCTGTGTTTTCTTTTCTTTCTAGTATATTAGATACATATGCATCTTCACCAAAAGGTACTGAAAAGGATAAAAAGGACCAAGATAAAAAAATCCCAGAAATTTATGTGGGAACCACAATTACTCAAGAACCTTCCCAAGTTGATCCCTTTTATGTGATATTATTAGTCAACAATAGACATGAAAAATTGCATGATAGATTATGGGGTCATGAAGGAGCTAGGATTGTTAGTAAATACCTTGTATGGGAAGTGCTATGCTATGGATAATAGAGAAGTACCTGTTCTGGGTACAATGAAAGATGTAGAGGTAAAAACAACAGCATTCCCTGAGGCCACCTATAAGATGGATGTCATATTAATTGACACCAAGCCCCATTATGGAATGCTTTTATCAAGATAATGGGTAGCAGTAGTTGGAGGAAATGTCCAACTAGACCTCTCGTATACAACCATCCTAGTGAATGGAAATCAAGTGAAATTATATAGAGAACCACGTGCTCCAAGGGTCATTGAGAAAGTAGATCCTAACATGCTTAATTGAATGATTGATGTGGATCGTGACAACTTTAGAATTGAACCAATTCATCCTCAGCTAAAAAATACAAACCCTATTGTTAATGAATCAGAATCTTAACAAGAAGGCCTATGACAGATGTACTTTGATGGAGCTTGTTCCAAACAAGGGTCTAGAGCAGGAGTACTTTTTGTTTCCCCATCGAATACTACTTTTAAATACTCCTTTCTATTGGCTTTTCAGTGCACAAACAATAAAACTGAGTACAAGGCCTTATTATTGGGTTAGAAATTGCTAAGAAACATGGGATTCAGTTGTTGAGAGTTTTTGGAGATTCAGAACTTGTAGTATCTTAGATAAGATCAAAATATGCATCTAAGAATGATAGGTTAAAAAAGTATAAGCATGTTGTTTGGGATGTGATTGAGTATTTTGATGCATTTTCAATTTACTGGATTGAAAGGTCAAAAAACATTATGTCAGACTTCTTAGCTAATGTTACATTGGAAAATGATGATGTAACATTAACTGGAGTATCAATAATTGAGATCAAGGCCATACCTTCTATCCCAGACAATGTGTATAACTGGTAGGTGTTCGAAAATGATAATGATTATATACTTAGGTTTGTACAATGCATTGATGAATATGAAGGTCAGAAAATCAAGTGTAATGCATTGGTAGTAGTAGATGAGAAAGAAATAGTTTTTGGAAATGACATAGTTCAACTAGAAACTAATGAGATACCCAGAGGACTAGTGGAACTAGAGGGTATGTTTAGCTATACTGACAGTCATTTACACCAGGAGCCATCTACAAGTTGGAAGAACTCGAAAAGGTAAACCTAGGGATAGAATCATCCCCTAAGTTGGTGTATATTGGGAAAATTTTGCCTTCCCATATCAAGGCTAACCTCATTAATATGCTAAAAAAGTACAAACATGTTTTTACTTGGTCTTATGATGACTTGAAGGCATATAGACAAGATTTATTATATCATAAAATACCTTTGCATCCTAATGCTAAGCCTTTTAGACAAAAGAAAAGACCTATCAACCCCCTCCTGGAACCCAAAATGCAACAAGAACTGACCAAGCTGAGAGAAGGGGAAATCATAAAGCCTATAAGGCATTCATCATGGGTATCCAATCTGGTTCTTGTCAAGAAGAAGAATGGGGACATAAGGCTTTGTGTAGATTTTAGGAATTTGAATGTCGCTTCTCTTAAGGACAATTACTCATCACCAAATATGGAAGCTATGCTATAGAGGGTCACTGGGTGTGACCTATTGTCAATGATGGATAGCTTCTCTGGTTACAATTAGGTATTGGTAAAAGAGTCTGAGCAGTTCAAGACTGCTTTTACTACCCCTTGGGGAAACTATGTTTATGTAAGGATGCTATTTAGTTTAAAGAATGTTGGGGCAACTTTTTCAGAGGGCTATGTATATAGCCTTCAAAGAATTTATTAACATAAAAAAGGTTGTCTACCAGGATGATCTTACATGTTTTTCAAAAAAGGTAGATGATCACTGTGATTAGCTGGAAAAATTATTTTGTAGGGCCTTGGAATTCAGTAAGTCTCTAAATCCCAAAAAATACCACTTTGTTGTAACTAAAGGAAAGCTATTAGGACATATTATTTCCAAGGGAGGAGTCAGGATTGACCTTGAGAGAATTGAGGCTATTAACAATGTGCCTCAACCAAAGGATGTTAAAGAAATTTAGTCCTTCTTGGGTAAGGTGAATTTTGTCAAAAGGTTTATAGCCAGTTTTGCTGAGATTGTTAAGCCTATTGTTAAGTTACTGAAAAAGGATGCTAAGTTTTCTTGGGATGAGGAAGCAACATAGGCTTTTGACAAGATTAAAAAGGCTATTCAGGAAGCCCCAGTGCTAAAATCTCTTGACTACAGTAAGCTTTTTTCATTGTTTTCCTTTGCTTCTTATCATACAATAGCAGTAGTTTTTCTTCAGAAGGATGATGAAGGGTATGAACATCCTATTGCTTTTTATAGTAAATCTTTGCAAGCTACTGAGTTAAAATATGAAATTATGGAAAATGGGCATATGCTTTGGTCAAGGTTGTTAAAGCATTCAGGCCTTATCTTGTAAATGCAAGAGTAGTGGCTTATGTCCCACATGCAGCTATCAAAGATATTTTATCCCAGTCTGAAGTTACCGGTAAAAGGTGCAGATGGATAAATAGGATACATGAGTTTGATCTTGAGATCAAGATCACAAAATTGGTAAGAGGATTGGGCCTTGCCAAACTAATGATTGAATCAAATCTTGCTAGCATTGACATCAACAATGTTGAAACTGAAGAGGTTATGGCCACTAGCATTGAAATGTAGCCATGGTATTCAGAGATTGTGCATTTCTTAAAAAATGCAACATGTCCAGTGGGAATGACCCACAATCAGAAGAGAACACTAAAGCTGAAGTCATAGAAATATGTTCTCGTTCAGGGAGACCTATACTTGAGAAATAGAGATGGGGCATTATTGATGTGTCTAGATGATTCCCAAGCTCAAAAGGTGCTAACAGAGATGCATAATGGAGTATGTGGAGGTCATTATTAAGCAAAGGCAACTACTGGCAAAATAATCAAGGCAAGATATTACTACCCTACCTTGTTTAAAGATACTCACAAGTATGTCCAGAAATGTGACCCTTGTCAGAAATTTGCTTCCAAATTGAAGTATGCAGGTGCCTTGCCACTTAACCATGTTACAGTTGAGGCCCCTTTTGTTCAATGGGGCATGGACTTCATTGGAGAGATAACAAAAAAATGAAGCCGAGGTCACAGGTGGATCTTGGTGGCCACCAATTATTTTACAAAATGGATTGAGGCCATACCTACCAAACGAGCAACTAGTAAAGTTGTTATTGAATTTTTAATGGATAATGTATTGACAAGGTTTGGTGTGCCTGTGAAGTTGATTATAGATAACGCTATGTGCTTCAGGTCAGAGGAATTCATAGAATTTTGTGCAAGTTATGGAATTATCATATCATATTCCTCACCATACCACCCACAGGGCAATGGCTAGGCAGAATCAAGCAACAAAAGCCTCTTGAACATCATTAAGAAGATTCTTGAGCAGAATAAAAGATCTTGGGATCAGAAGCTCAAGCTAGCTTTATGGGTAGATAGGGTTACAATGAAAAAGGCCATTGGTACATCTCCATTTGAATTGGTATATGGAGTACAGACCAGGGTACCTATAAATAATATCCTCCCTATATATAAATTCTTGCAAGATGAAGAATTGGAAGTGTTTGAACCTATGGAGGATAGAATGATCCAATTGGTAGAACTGGAAGAAATGAGAATTATGGCTCATAAAAGGAATCTAAAGATTCAGTTGCAGTCAAAATATCTTTTTGACAAGAGGACCACAACCAAAAAGTTTCAGATTGGTGATATGGTTCTTCAGTGGAATGCTAGAGAATGGGATAAGGGAAAGCACAAGAAGTTTGAATCATTATGGATAGGCCCTTTTATTGTCTTTGATGTCAATGGAAAAGATTCATACTTCCTGCAAAGAATGAACAGTGAGTTACAGAAATTCTCAGTGCATGGACTCTTCCTGAAATATTAATTCTAATGACTCATTTTGTCCATGCGCAGTAGTTGTAAATTTATATATATTAGGTTTTCTTTGGTTAGGGTTTTGTTTTGGTCTTCATCCTAGAGTTTTGCTAAGTTCTTGTATTGATCTTGTATCCAACCATCCCCAGTCAGAGCCATTGTTATCAATATTTTGGATTGTGTTGAAATATTCCTGATATCCCTAAGTTTTTCCACATTCTTTCTGATGTTCTAAGTCTACAAATCAATGGTTTCTAAGGGTTTTGGGTTTAATAATTTAAATCATTTAAAATAAACCTTTATGTCTTTTGTCCTAAAGAAAGGTTTTTGTAATTGTTGCCTTTATGTCTCTTAATTAGAAGGGTCATTATGTCATTAAAAGGGAGCCATTTAAGTCCCAGGCCTAGGCAGGTTTCATTTCTATAGTTGGAGCACTTTAAATTTTCCCTAAGTCCTAAGTAATACCTTTAATACATGTATCAGGTTCTTAAAAGTCAAGCAGATCACAGAGATCCAACGGTTGTCGCTAGACCGCAATGGGAAGATGAACATTGAATCCTCATCATGACTCAGCGACAAGTTGCTAGTGGTGGGGCCAGTCAGAGATCCAATGGTGATAGTTAAGTCTTGGTAGTTAAGTGACGATGGTTAAGTGATGAAGGGATCCTAAAGATTGAATGGCAAGGACTTGATTGGACGGTTGTCGCTAGACCGCGATGAAGAGTTGTGAGTCCTTTACTCTTTGTGGGTCAGCGACTAATGGGTGGGCCCAACCAGTGTTAGTGGCTAGGGTATTTTAAACTATGATCAAGTCCAAGGAAAATCAATGATGGTCGTGAGACCACGATGGGAAGATGTAGGTCCTTTTACCCATCATGACTCACTAACAAATGAAAAGTAGATGAAGAATGGTGGGCCCTCTTCAAAGGCTTAAGTGGTTAACGAGTGTGCTAAATTTGCATGATCTAAAGGTTTTTGCTAGACCACGATGGAAATTTGCTAGAGTTTTACTCTTCGCGGATCAGCGACTGAAAGGAAAAGCATAATGAAGAAACCCTTTTGGTCCGTTGGAGCTGAAATTTGAAATTCAAAAGAATTAATTGTAGAATGCGTGGCTTCATTGATGAGAAATCATGCTAATTTTCCACCGAGGTTGTTTCATAAAACCTTGTTTTGAAATTTTAATTGTAAAATTCATTCATGAAGGTTGGCAAAGACATAGTGTGCAAGCTTCTGTGAGTTCTCAAGCAACAAGTAAGTTGTTTTGTGACTGTGATTTGCAATTTCTGCTTGTGTTGATATTATCTAGTGCTGAAATTCTGAAAGGTTGTTTGAGTAAAAGTGAAATAAGATAAATCTTAGATTATTAAAATGGCACCACAAAGGGAATTTAAAGGAAAAGTAGACTATTAGGAAAGGGCTATATGTGATGATTTTCTAGAACAGTTGGTTCAGTCCATGAATAGTGCTGCAAAAATAAAGGAACTTGTGCCCAAATCTTCTTGCCTACAGATTAGTGATGGTTTGTATGATAAATGATGTTGGCTAAGAGATCCCTAGATAGGAATGTATGGTCTAGGTCTACTCAGGGTAGGGTTTGGTCAACGAAATACCCGTGCTCCTACAAATAACCTATGGGAATTAGATGTTGAGAAATTGGTGGTCCCTGGAGTCTTAATGGATATTGATTTGTTGACTCAGATTGCAAAGAACTATGACCCCATTACCAAGATTGTAAGGAATATAAGTGGAGGCCCTCTAATTGAAATTACAAGTTGTTGTTCTCAAATTCTGATTCCCCTTAAAATCCCTTATAATAAAATAATAAACTCTATCTGCAGAAGAGAAATCAAAGAGAAGGAAACTTCAAAGCAACATATGACAAGGTTTTATAACCTTCTACACTTCAAACTTATCCAAAGTTCAGGCAGGTATACCTTAGGTGAATTCTTTCACACTTTTAAACAAAATCCACAGTAACCATTGTCCAAAAACTAGTGGATCTTATCGCCTCAAAATCAACTGAAAAAAAGAAATAAAGCTTATGCTCATATTTAGTATCAACCTACAAGATATGTAAAAGATAACCACAATAGATACTAGTGCCATATCCAGGCCACATAGTCATCTAAGTTCAAACAATAATCTCACAATTAAACATCTCCATTCATCCCATCACTTTGACTTCTATAAAACCCCACATATGCCTGACATACATAAGAATTTACCCTCATCACAACTAGATAGCATTCATCAAATTCAAAGCCTCCCACAAGGAATTTACTGATAGAAATGATTCCTGCATATTTAATTCCCCTCCTGAAGAGAAAAGCTAAGAAACACATCTATTTAAGATTGCCTTACAATCCATATTCAAATGAACAACCCTAGATTACTCAAATTGAAAACAACAAATATTTGCAAGCACACTTGAAGACAACATAGATTCTAGGCTCAAAGTTGATGGTCTGTGTATTGATATTAATTCAGAAAATATTACAAGACACTTAAATGTTCTCCATAAGACTTAAAGAAAGCTCAGATAAATTTCTACAGCATTTTCTTACAATTCCTTGTGATCATTTTTTAGAAGTCCTGGTATCCATTTATAATAGCATGGATGCATACAAGCTTCGGACCTTTCAAAAGAAAGTTTGTTACAAACAACCATCTTTTCCAAGAAGTGGTTACAAGTCCTTTTCAACATCTGCAGCTTCCTCTTCTAACTGCTCTACATCTAGCACTGTGTACTTTCTTGTCCACTCCTGGTATACATTGTCAGCAGGCCACAAGAAGTTAATCACTTTTCCCTTCATCTTGGCTAATCTTTTCCAAGAGTTCCTCATTTTGTTGACCTCTGAATTTAGAAAACCATAGTGTGATTTGATTTTCTCTATCTCCTCAATTGTTTTGACAAATAGGGAAGTATCATCTGTATTAATGATTCCTTTTATTGTTAATGATAGGTTGGCTTCTAATTCATTAAGCCATATTTGTTTGTCCTTCAATTGAGTTGGACTGGCAAAACTCCTTAGGAGCAATTCAAATACTTGATTAGTGTACTCTTTCTTGTACAAGCTGATCTTTCTATGTGTATTATCTACTCCTTCTACTAACTTTGCTAGGTCCTTTGTTATGTCACAAGTGGATTTGATAATGGGGTCAGCCCCTACCTCATCATAAGATACACAAATAAGTTCTAGATCCTTCTCTCTGGGTTTCCACTTGTCAAAAATAGGCATTAGAACAACCTTGTCTCCATTGAGTTCATTCCACATGTCCAAAATTTTAATCATGTTATTATACATTAATGAGGACCTTATGGAGTCAGCAAAACTCAAAATTGTAGCCCTCACTCTCTCTTCATATTTCTTTGCAAACAGGTCTTGGGCCTGTTTTAGCTTCTCCAATTCATGGGGAGTGATCTCAACCGATTGGGAACTAGAAGCTTCTGGAGATGGTGGGAATTCAATGATGGGGCTAGTAGGTGGAGGTCATGCAGGAGAAGAAGCGATCATCAATGTTGAGGACTCACCTTGATGGTATTGTCCTGCCAACTGGCTTTTCAACTTGGCAATGATGCTATCTCTACCCATTACCTCCTCCTTGGCATTGTTGAAAGCTTTTAAAACTGTCTCCAACTTAGCTTGGAGATCTGCCTTTTCCTTTGCTTCTTTCTCTGCCACTGCAACACTGAACTTTGTAGTCTCTAGGACTGTGCTAGCAGCCTCCACTACCTCAGTACTTTGTACTCTTTTCACTATCATACCTCCAAGGTAGCTTGAACCTAGGGTGTCCTTTTTCTTTCTATTTTCATCTCTTTTCAGAGACCACATGACTAGGGCAGCATTATCCTTGCTGAAGGTGACTCCTTAGATAGGCTTGGTCTCCTTCCTTACTGCCTCTAAAACCAAGGCATCTGCTATATCCCATTCAAGGAGAATGAGTACACCAGCCTTTGATACCATGTCTCTTCCTTGCTCAAGAGTGATGGTCTTGAACTTAGTGACCATTTCTTTCTTTATTTCTTCCTCCACCACAGCTGGATCCTTGTGTGACTGCTCACTCTTCCTCTTCTCACATCTAGCATTAAACTGATCAATATTATGCTTCTACATGAATTGCATGAAAGCTCCTGATGTGACAAAGTTGCTATCAGCTAAGAAATCCTCATTAGCTTATTTAATATCGGGATCTAGCTCCTGGCCTTTGAACTCATTGGTGGTTATGTTCATCTTAGCATTAAGGGGCTCTTCTGGCATTCCCTCTTCTACTTCATCATAGGTGTAGGCTATCTCCCCAAGACTGCGTAATTGTAGCAGTTGCTCAGCTGCTGCCTGTTGATCTCCTATATGAATAGGGGATTGAGATGGGGATATAAGGGCTCATCAGATTACACTTCCTTTCCCACCTTTTTCTTCTTTGGGGAGTCCTGAATGTCAATGACATCTTGTATATTCCTCTTCCCTCTTGAAGTAGAAGGCTCCCTTGTTGTTGGCACTAGCACACTGTATTTGGACTTTTTATGTAGCACATAATCACCTAGAGGGATTGCTTTGGCAAATGTAGACATACTTAAAACTAGTCTTGCCTTCTTAGGGTTATTTTTAATCACTTCCTCCCTCTTCTCTTTCAATGTCTGCATTACATCTTCAAAACAAAGAATTAAAAATTTTGCCTTTTCTTCAAAGGGGTGGAAACTGGACAAAGGGTCATAGTTGGTGTCAAATTGGTGCACAAAATCTAGGGCCTTCTTGTAGGCCACCCACTTTTCTTTCCTTATCTCCTACTCATCCAAATTGAACTCATTCCTGATGAGGTCTTTAGGTAATTGGAATTGGTGAGGTCTGCTTCTACATATTGCCCTTTTTCTGAACATGTCGTTGAAGAAGTCTTCAGGGTTGGCACACCTTGATACTAGAGTTGATAAATGGTAGGGTCGAAGGAAATATTCAAAGCACTTCCAACCCCCTTTAGTTATTACAAACTGATATGTTATAGTTATTGTAGGGAGAATGGCCCCTTTACCTCTACCTATTAGCTCTGCCTCTTGCACACTTCCAATTTGCCTGAGGACTTCTGCAATTCCTATTTTTAGTGGGACCTGATATGGCAACAAAAATGGAGTGCCTCTGAAACCATACACTCTAAAAACTGTGGAAATGGGGTATAAGTACATATTACCCCAATTGTGGACAATTTTGATATCTTCAGCAAACTCCTTTGGCCTAAGGAACTCCAAAAGAGCTTTAGGGACTCTTGGATTCTCTGAGCATAAAAGAGTCCTGATTTTGGATGCAAAGCCATTATCAAACCTCAAGTAGCTAGCATCTTCTCTATCCCTAACACTCTTTGTAATGGGGTCATAGTTGTGTGCAATCTGAGTCAGGAGATCCACATCCATGAACACTCCAGAGACCACCAATTTTCCTACATCCAACTCCCAAATACTATTCATTGGGGCTAGGGAGTGTCTCATACCAAATTTGACCTTGAATAAACCCAACCCAGACAACCTTGTCTGCGGGTCTCTCAGCCAATTGCCTTTGTCATACAATCCTTCACCTATTCTCAGGCGAGGAGCTTTTGGCACCAACTCTTTAACTTTAGCTGCCACGTTAGTTGACATGGTTAACTATTCCTGCAAATCATCACAGATTGCCCTCTCATGGTAATTAACTTTCCCTGAGAACTCCCTTTTAGGTGCCATCTCAATAATACTATGCAAGTAACTTAATTACTAACCACAACAATTCTATAATAGAACAAAACCCCAATTCAAACAAACTGTCAAGTAATTGCTAAGCAAAAATACAAGAAAACCTGTTCTTGGCTTGAAGAAATCTACTCTACACCCGCTTTTTTGCAACAGCTCTTCGAGATGATGCCTACATTCAATTGATGTAAGACCATATACGATAATCGGGCTCTTAACTGCAACATTGATACTGCATGCTTCAGCTATCCCTTCAGAATTGAATACATGGAAGATTTCAAAAATTTGGCTCCAATGGGTCATAACGGGTCATAAAATTTGGCTCCAATGAAGTCACACCAACCGCTAGATCAAATAAAACTTGCACTGCCTTTACCCTTTTACCTTTCCTCATCCGGCAACGGGCTAGAAATCCTTTCACTATTTCGCAGATGGTAGCCAATGTGCACTTTAACCCAGTGAAGCCGCGCTAGCCATCTGATCAGATGGAACTTGATCGGTCTTTATCTCTGCTTGATCTCACTATGTTAGTGACGGGCCCTACCTCCTTTTCGCTACTTCACGGGCTTTAACCCTTGAACACTTTTCTTTCATGAAGTCATGCCAACCATTAGATTGAGCTCAAATCATCCAGTCTTTAATTCTAACCAGGACTATCAACCTCACTAATTAACCACGCTTCATCTTGACATCTTGTGGTTTTCTCCATTTCACAAAGGTTAAGCTGTGGGCATCTTTGGGCCATGAACCAATGAAAACCGTTGGATCATCCTTGAGATGGATACCTTTTAACAAGATTTGAACCTTTTAAGTTGGCCCTTTATTCAGAAATCACTTGCCCCACTTGTTCTCCGGTTAACAAAAGCCACATGGTAGTCAGCCATTAGCTCTAGAAGCTCCTCCGGGTTCAGTTCTGAGTCAGCCACGTGTCTTACTTCACTATTCCCACATAACTACCAGTTACACTTAGGCGGGCCCTCAACTACCCTTCAAAACCACGTGGCATTCGACACATCACTATCAAACCCTATAAAATGCACCAGCTGTCATGCCACGTCATGCCTTCGTGTGATTTCCACCTATCTTTCACCATTTTGTGAACATTAATCTTCATTCATCTTGCGGCCATGAAACCATGAGAACCATTGGATCAAAACAAAGTTGATCGGATTTTAATTTCATGCCTTGCCTGTCCTTTGGGCCCACTAGCCTTTTCGCCATTTCGCAGGCTTTAATTCACTAGCATCTTACCTTTGCAAATCCATGCAAGCCATCAGATCTCATGAACCTGCTTGTTGTTTATTCCTTTTATGACAACCTTGCCCAGGCCTACTGCGAATCACAAACTGAGCACCTCATCACTGCTCTATCATCACCAGCTGGACCTACCATCTTCACTACCACCTTTAGCGGGACCCACCACCTTTTCGTTATTTCAGGATTAATAAACTACAAGCATCTCCAGGCCATGAGTCAATGCGGGCCGTTGACCTCTTTCAAGCTTGATCACCTTTTAGCCTAGGGAGAAGTCCTCACCGCTGGGTCCCGCCAAACCTTTTTGCTATTTTGCAATAGGTAACTTGCGTGCTTATTTCGGTTGTGAATCAACATGAGCCATTAGATTCGAAATGAGATGGAGTCTCGTTAAGTTGGCTGCCAGTGCACCCGGTCATGCCTGCTTATGCCTTTCGCTATTTTGCAGAGGTTAACACACTAGCAACACCACCCAATGAAATAGTGAAAGTGATAGATTTATCTGAGAGTTGCACAATACTTACGGGGCCCGACAAACATTAGGAAAAGGCATGTGAGATAGGTGTAAAATTTTACAAGTATTTAACGACTGCCTAGGAAAAGAATAATGGGGGGACACTCGCACGACTAAGGAACCCATCACTTAAGTGAATAAAGTAACGAAGAATTAGAAGCCAAAGGGTTTTTATCAGACATTAAAGTGATTAAAACCTAAACCCTAAACCCCTTTGGATTTAAAATAGTTTTGAAGTAACAAGGGCATACCTGACTTAAAACTTCATAAACTTAGCCAATTATGGGAAAAGAATACCCATTTTTTAAACAGTGATAACAGCGGCTCTGACTGGGGATTGTTGATCACAAGATCAACACAAGAAACTCAGAAAACTATGAAGAAACAGACCAAAAACAAGCCCAAAAACAACAACTAAAGCAAACCTAAATATATACAAACAAGGACCTACTGTGCATGGACTTTTAAGAGAAATAATGCTTTAGGAATTGTCCATGCACTGGAAATTCCTGTATTTCATCATTCATATTCTTTAGAAAGTATGAATCTTTTCCATTCACATCACAGACCACAGAAGGGCCAATCCATAATGACTCAAACTTCTTATGCTTTCCCTTGTCCTATCCTTTTGCATTCCACTAAAGAACAACATCACCAATTTGAAACTTTCTCAATGATGTCCTCTTATCAAATAGATACTTAGAATGCAATTGGATCTTCAAATTTCTCTTATGGGCTAAAGTTCTAATTTCTTCCACTTCCACCATGTGAATCATCCGGTCCTCCATAGGCTCAAACAACTCCATGTCTTTAGCTTGTAGGAATTTATATACTAGAAGAAGATTATTTACTGGCACTCTAGCTTGTGTACCATAAACTAGTTCAAAAGGTGACATTCCAATGGCCTTCTTGACAGTAATTCTATCAGCCCACAAAGCTAATTTCAAATTTTGATCCCATGACCTCTTGTTCTCTTCTAAGATTTTCTTAATAATGTTCAAGAGGCTTTTATTACTGGATTCAGCTTGTCCATTCCCTTGAGGATGATAGGTTTGAAGAGTAGGACATAATTATCCCATGGCTAGTGCAAAATGTAACAAACTCTTCATACCTAAAACTCATTGCATTATATATTACTAATTTTGTAGGGACTCCAAATCTATTTATAACATTATCTATCAGGAAATCGATGACAACTTTACTTGTAGCTCTCCTGGTGGGTATGGCTTCGATCCATTTAGTAAAATAGTCAGTTGCTACTATAATCCACCCGTGGCCTCCTCCTAATCTTTCAACAATTTCTCCAATAAAATCAATGCCCCACTGGACAAAAGGAGCTTCCACTGTGACCGGATTTAAAGATAAAGCTCCCTCATATTGTTAGGCCCAATATGGAAAGCTAATGTACTGATAGGGGAGGGGTGAATCAGTACTCCAAAACTTTTCTTGAATAATAACTTCACTATTATGCATAAACAGAATAGTGCAGTAACATAAAATAAAGTTAAAACAAATAGATAATGATCATACATGATTCACTCCATAACACATATATTTTGGTTATACAGAAACTCTTGGTTAGAGAGAAAAAATGTGGTGGGGATGGCACCCACAACTTCACTACTACAATAATAAAGAATGTTCGGTTAGGGCTACATTTAGCTATTTCTAATAGCATACACTGTTAGCAGTAACAAGATCTGTTAGATCTACCTTGTTAAAGGATTTTACAACATTTATTCTAAATGTTGCACCTGGTTAGAGGCTTTGCAATTTATAGACTTGATTAGAGTCTTTTACCCTATTAAAGGTTTCTCTTTCAACTTCACAATATTACAATAAAATCATTACAAATATTTGCAACTTTACATCTAAAATGTTATAGTAGATTCTATGTGCTCAGAATAGATTACCTTGCTTATAGCATACCTCGGTAACCCATCTAGTAACTCGGTAAACCCTTCTGTTTACTCTGTTCTTTGACTGATCTCTGAAAACCTTCTCAGCGACCTCTGTGTCTCTATAATAGTCTTCTTTCATGCATATGTACACCCTTAACTCATACTGTATAAATAGATCTCTTAAAACATTGATCCAATTCATTGCTTCGATCTTACAAACAAGATTCCTCGAATGAATAACTAAACAAAATATTTCATTGGTTAGATTGTCCATGTAATCATACACAATCTTCTAGTGCAATTTCCAATGTAATAATGGCTAGATGTGCCTCGATCTTGTAACACATTTTCATGTGCATGTCCAGGTTCAATGTATCTGGTAACATGTTTCACTCGGTGTATGTCAACTCGGTGTGTCATCTTTGCTGCTCAGTAGTCTCAAAAATATACTCGGTAGACAACTCAGTGTATACTGCATTCTATGACTGCTTTACTCTATAACCGACTAGACTGTGCATACTAACTTCTCTATGTGTACCGACTACATGATTCAGTAGTGTTAACTGACTAGAATATATAGTATGACTTTGACTATAAAAACTAATGGCAATTTGATAAGTAGTAACAATCTCCCCTTTTGACATTAGTTGAGATGTTTGACAAAAACTACTTTCAAAGTCATAACTAAAACATCTATATACTTTGCAAAATGACTATACTTAACAGTAAATACAATAGTCAATGAAATAGTATATTCAGATATACTCCCCTTATCATTATACTGTACATAACTCTGATTTTGTGCATGCTCGGTTTTGTGCTTGTGAGCTCTACTTTCTATCCTTGGTATATACTCCCCCTATATATAATACTCTGAATACTGTATCAAAACTGTATCACAAAATATATTGTATTACTCCCTCAAGATTATCATATTACTCCCCCTTTTGGACAAACATCAAAAACTTAATTCCCATCCGGGGGTGGTAACTGGTCAAAAATAGATTTATACTTCTTTCAGGCATCAATGAGGGCAACAGAGAGTGCATCCTTTATACTTTCCATTAAAGAATTTTGTGCTTGAATATTAGCCAATAGGGATATTAAGCCATCAAGAGTGCTTCCCTCTTGTGTAGTAGATAGGAGTGTACCTCAGTTAATCTGTTCTTGAACTGATGAAAGATGAGGAAGGAATAATGTCTGGAGTGTCATTACATCCATTCGGATCTTATGTTCTTCATTTTTGAGTTCTAACTGTTGAGCCATGAGCTGTTGAAGCTTGGTATAAAATTTTTGAACTGAATTAGGCTCAGGAGTCAACTTATTTGAGAGATCGGTGATCTCTTTCTCAATTGCATTAGTCTTATTCTTGATATCTTTAATGAATATGGAAAATGTACAAAGTTTCTGAAATAAATAAAGAATATGCTTGAGTTGATGGGACAACTCAGTAATGAATTTGACAAGTTTGACTTTTCCAATAGCGAGAGCTTTTTGTACCTCTTCAATCATTTTTGCAATAAGCTCCTTGTCTTTGAGCTTGCTCAAGTACTCAGATGCATCAACTCTAGATGTTTCTATTTGAGTAAGGAGTTCATCCAGTTGAATGTGGATGGCTGCATCAGTTGACACTATAGCTGAAGGTAGCATATTTGTTAGCAGTGTCTTTACCTTCTGAAAAACTTTATTCTTCTTTTGAATGGCCATTTGTTTTTCTTGTTCGGCCTTTGCTTTGCATAGTTCACTGAAATCAATAAGTGCTTGCCCCTTTAATTTTGAGATATCCACATTGGGTAACACTATTAGTTTAGATAAATCAACTTTGAAACTATGATTTTTTACCTTCTTCTCTTTACCTTTGGTCAGTTGGACCAAGACAATAGCTTGAGAGGCTTGTTGACCCTCGGTAGGTTGCTCGGTAGAGGCAACACTTTGGTCGGTTCCTGTAGCTACTATGGTGTCTTTTGGTGTCTCGGTACTGGGTGTCTCAGCTACTACATTTTCAATGCTTTACGGTGCTTGAGAGGTCTGGTCTTGAGTTGTGCCTTCTCCTATTTCAGACTGGTGACCTTCGATGCCTTATGCTGTATCTTTAGGAGCTTTGGTAGAGATAGGTTGAGTGATCGGTGGGTAAGGCTGAACTTGTACTAACATGGATTCACTAGATACAAGTTTTTCATATGTAGTGCCTTCTATCATCTCCTGCTCCTGTTCTTCTATATCCATGACAGCTTCATCAATTTTAATAGTGTCAATAGGGTCTTGCTCGGTAGCATCAGGATCGTGCTCGGTGATATCAAGATCATGCTCGGTGACATCAACGATTCCAACTTTAGATTGTTCACCGACATCTTTTATTTTGAAGATTTCCTACCATTTTTCTTTTGTCTCATTCTCTACATCAATATATAGCCCATTCATCAATTTTAAGGCTCTTTGTTTGGCAAGAAATTTAGAATTGTAAGTTGTCAGATGCTCCTTAATTTCTACGATAGACATATCAGGAAATAGATGGACTAGACTTCTTTCTATAATTTGTTTCTCTGAGTCCATTGCATATTTCCACCTATTATCAATATGCAAGTAAAGTTCGTTCGGAAGTGACTTTACTAGTTCCAATGGAGCTAGCCGAAACTTTAGAAGTGTACAGATGATAGCTTCTTCAATTTGTCTCTTCTCATCATTATTTCTTGTTTCATACTTGACATATCTAAAAGAACCAAATCCACCATATTCTTTTAGATTGGTATAGAAATTTTCAACACTATGTATATTTTCCTTCTTGCTTTCGACAATTTGGAATTTGTTGGCATCCTCAGATTCTGTATCACTAGACTCTTTTGCCAAAATGAGTCTCCAAGTAGATTTCTTGTAGGTCTTGGTTACTTTGGGAGCAGTAACACTCTTTTGTTTCTTACTCGGTGATGCAACTGATGCTCTTGTATTAGGTCTCTTTGTTGGAGGAGTCAGTAGGGCCTTTGAAATGTCTTGTTTCTTTCTTTTCAATACTTTACCCTTAGGCAATTTGGTGCTGAATGTTATTGCTGCCTCTTGAGCTTCTGATTCTTCTTCAGTAATGGCAAGAGTACCTTTGATAGGTGTGGAGGAAGATTATTCTTTGAATTTCTTAGATAATGCCTTAATCATCTTTGTAGCCTTTCTTGTAGCTTTAGGTACTACAATGCTCATTTTCACCTTTTCCTTAACTTCATAAGTTCCATATCTTAGTTCGGTAGCATGCCTTGGTAATGAAAGATATGCATCAATTTGTTGTTGTGTGATGTCATAGTCAGTCTTGTAACCCATAGGTGGCAAAGATTGAGTCCTTAGTTCCATAGCATTCACATAATAGTAATCGGTGTCTACCTCAAAGCATATATCATCTTTACATTTCTCTACTAGCTGAGATGGAATCTGGTATCTGTTGTGCATCTTCTCTTGAAATTTTCTGAAATAATCATCCATGATATCATTGAAATTATCACCTAGCTTCTTGATAAAGTCATTAACCTGATGGGTGATTGGTCGATGTAGCTCCCATACTACTTTACCGATTGATAGAAAGAATTTTTCAAAGTAGAAAAACATGCATACAAGAAGTGAACCAAACTTTAGTGTATTTGCCGAGTTGTTCTTCTTTAGCTTCCTTATTGTGTTCAGGTTCTCAAATAGGTTCTTCAGTAATACTTCACATAAGTCAATCTTCATTCCCTTTTCCACAATTTTATAAGCTAAGTCAACTGTTGCACAAGGTACACTATTTTCCCTTGCTGATTGGAAGAAACAGTAACCAATTACTCAAATTGTAAACTTAAGTTCTGCATCAGTGACATTGTTCAGTTTCAGTCCTCGGTAATCAAATTCTACTCCAGTTAAACTAATTAACTCCTTCTGTGATATCATCTTCTATGCTTGTGCATGATCATAGATAGGATAACCGGTGATCACATGAATGATTTCCTTAGTGATTTTGAATGGTTGCTCCTCTAGCCACATAAAATCATCATGAACTCTACTCAAAACAAACTTAACCCACTAGGGTTTGAACACAAAGGGATAAGCTAGGGCTTTAGTTAATCCCTTGATTTTGATATGCTCGTACTTGCTATCCATTTTGCCATCGGTACATAGCTCATCATATGTGTCACTTATCTCAACATGACCGAGTTCTTCAACACGGCATTTGGTGAAGAATCTAACATCTTCGACTAACAAGACTCGATCCGGGATGAGTGAAAAGGCAGTTTTGTCATCCGGTTCAGAGGCAACTTTAGGAGTCAAAGAGTATTTCAGAGAGGGCTTCTTGACATTCTTGACAACTATGGGATCTTGGATCTTGGGTGCCATTTGTAAATTTCAAATAAAACTTAGCAAACTATCCTTAGGGTTTGACAGTTTACAAATGACAGATGCTTCACACTCAGTAGATAATAGCAATTTTACAAGATCGGTAAACTAGCTTAATAGTGTGATGAGATTTGATGTAAATACCTTGGATTCACTTGAATGAGGTTTGATCACCTTGATTTTCTCTGCTTTGCTCTCTTGAAAACTTGGTGAATGTAAATGACCGCTAAAATACCTTTAAGTACACAAAATACCTTATTGGGCTTTGTGCGGGTTAGTTCAAGATATTAAATGCACTCAGTTTACCTTTAACCGATTTACTCCTTTTTTCCTTTTAATCGAGTAACCAAATTTCCTTTATTTACCTACTTGATAGGCTTCCTGTAAAGTACTTTGGATAGAATTTCAAACTTACGAATACATCTTAACTTATGCAGATTTTGGATTTGGTACATAATAGAATAGGAACTATTATGATTTTAACCTTTAGAGAATGTAGTCCCTTCATACCTTAGTTGATTAATTTGGAATAGGTGCACCTAACTCGGTAGGTAAGGTGCTTTCTTCATTTGACACAATTTCCTTCTTTTTCCAAATCATCATTAATTTTTCTTTTATCTCTTCAGTGTCTTCTCTAGGGTGATCTCTGCAATCTCCAACTAAATGTCTAGCTTTGTGACAATGAAAACATGCCATACCAGGATTTCTCCATGATCTTCAGTTGTTAATTCCAAATCTTATAAAACAGTTGGCGCTAATATGTCCATATCTTCCACAACATTCGCACCATATCCTTGTATTGTAATCCCATGGTACTGCTGCATATTGTCAGTAAGGATCTATGTGAGTTCGGTAACCTTTAGCATTTGCTCGGTGTGCATACCACCTATAGTTCTTTTGTTTATGCCAGCACTTCTTGGTACTATGTCCATATCTATTGCAGTTTCTACAAAACCCTTTGAATTTTTCCTTCTGATAGTTGTTAACAGACTTTGTCCTACATTGATTAGATGTGTGACCATATTTATTGCAATTGTAACAATAACCATTGGACTTGGTGATATTCGATTGCTTACCTTTTTTGATTTGGCACATATTGGCAGTGTGCCCTTGATTTCCACAGTGGTAGCAAATAGGCTTCTTTCTTTTGATGTTATTCCTTTTTCCAACTTGCTTTGATGATTCTCCTCTCTCGATAGTATGAATTCCCTTCTCGATAGATTCTTTTCCTTTGTAACCAAGTCCTACATCTTTGTTGGGTCTTCTTGTATTCAATTGCTCATCCAACATCTTCGAGGCTTCATAACTCTTCTTTAGTGATTCTTCGGATTTCTTCTCTATTTCAATTTCATTGGACAACCTAGATACTTCAAATTTCAATGCTTGATTCTCATTCTCTTTCAAATTTGCATCATGATGTGCATAGCCTAGTTGATCTGGCATATTTTGTTGAATCCCAGTCAACCTTGTGATTTCATCATTCTTTTCAGATACTAAAGCTTCAAGTTGTTGTTTCTCTCTTTGTAGATCTATTGCTTTATCTTCAGCTGTCCTTAATGCATCTAGATTTTGAGTCATTTGTGTGCTGAAATATTCATGTTCTCTTTTCATTGCTTTTAGTTGATCAGCTAATGCCTTGTTATTTTCTTTCAAAACTCCAATCATTTCTTCAGTCTCTTCAGATATACTATTCTCAGATGATGTTTCAATTTGTTCCACTAACTCTTGAGAATCCTGCAAGTCATTAGATAATCTTCTTCTTACTTTCAAAGATTTTTGCATTTGCCTTTGCATGTCTGTAATCACTTGATTAGCATGATCCAACTCTTCTTGCAGATATACAAATCCTCTGAGATTGTTTGTATCCTTCCATTGATAAGATCCTTCTCTTTAGGCAATTAAACCCTTTTCCAAGATTCAAGCTCTAATACCAATTGTTAGGCCCAATATAGAAAGCTAATGTACTAAGAGGGGAGGGGTGAATCAGTACTCCAAAACTTTTCTTGAATAATAACTTCACTATTATGCATAAACAAAATAGTGCAGTAACATAAAATAAAGTTAAAACAAATAGATAACAATCATACATGATTCACTCCATAACACATATATTTTGGTTATGCAGAAACTCTTGGTTAGAGAGAAAAACTGTGGTGGGGATGGCACCCACAACTTCACTACTGCAATAATAAAGAATGCTCGATTAGAGCTACATTTAGCTATTTCTGATAGCATACCCTATTAGGAGTAACAAGATCTGTTAGATCTACCTTGCTAAAGGATTTTACAACATTTATTCTGAATGTTGCACCTGGTTAGAGGCTTTGCAATTTATAGACTTGATTAGAGTCTTTTACCCTATTAAAGGTTTCTCTTTCAACTTCATAATATTACAATAAAATCATTACAAATATCTGCAACTTTATGTCTGAAATGTTATAGCAGATTCTATGTGCTCAGAATAGATTACCTTGCTTATAACATATCTCGGTAACCCATCTAGTAACTCGGTAAACCCTTCTGTTTACTCTGTTCTTCAACTGTTCTCTGAAAACCTTCTCGGTGACCTCTGTGTCTCTATAACAGTCTTCTTTCATGCATATGTACACCCTTAACTCATACTGTATAAATAGATCTCTTAAAATGGTGATCCAATTCATTACTTCGATCTTACAAACAAGATTCCTCGAATGAATAACTAAACAAAATATTTCATTGGTTAGATTGTCCTTGTAATCATACACAATCTTCTGGTGCAATTTCCAATGTAATAATGGTTAGATGTGCCTTGATCTTGTAACACGTTTTCATGTGCATGTCCAGGTTCAATGTATCTGGTAACACATTTCGCTCAGTGTATGTCAACTCGATGTGTCATCTTTACTGCTCGGTAGTCTCAAAAATATACTCGGTAGACAGCTTGGTGTATACTGTGTTCTATGACTGCTTTCCTCTGAAACCAACTAGACTGTGCATATGGACTTCTCTACCGACTGCACGATTCGGTAGTGTTAACCGACTAGAATATATAGTATGACTTTGACTATAAAAACTAATTGCAATTTGATAAGTAGTAACACATATTTTAGCTTGGATGAAAACCTTTGGCATGGGTCACATTTCTTAACATGTTCATGAGCATCTTTAAATAAGGTAGGCCAATAATACCCAGCCCAGACTATCTTTCTAGCAGTTGTCTTAGCAGAGTAATGACCTCCACATACTCCATCATGCATTTGAATCAACACTTCCTTGGCCTAGAATTCATCCAAACACATTAGTAATGCCCCATCTCTATTTCTCCAAAACAGTTCACCCTGAATGAGAACATATTTTTGTGACTTAAGTTTTAAAGTCCTTTTCTGATTGTGGGTCATTCCTTCTGAAAATGTCACATCTCTCAAGAAATACACTACCTCTGGATACCAGGGTTGCTTTTCAATGCTAGTGACTATGACATTTTCAACTTCAACATTGCTTACTTCAACATCAAGAAGATTGGATGCAACCATAAGCTTGGCCTAGCCTAAGCCTCTCACCAATTTGGTGATCTTTATTTCCAAATCAAACTCTTGGATTCTGTTAATCCATTTGCACCTTTTTCCTATGACCTCAGATTGGGATAAAATATCCTTGACTACAGCATGTGGAACATAAGCAACTACTTGTGCATTTACAAGATATGGCCTAAAAGCCTTGACAGCGTTAACCAAAGCATATGCCTATTTTTCCATGATCTCATACCTTAATTCTACTACTTGTAAAGACTTTCTATAAAATGCTATGGGATGTTCAAATCCCTCATTATCCTTTTGCAACAATACAACAGCTACTGTATGATATGAAGCAAAAGAGAACAAAGAAAAGGGCTTACTATAATCCAGGGATTTCAACACAGGTGCTTCCTGAATGGCTCTTTTAATCTCAGCAAAAGTTTTTGAAGCTTCTTGATCCCAACAAAATTTTGTATCCTTCTTGAGTAGTCTAACAATGGGTTTTACCACCTTTACAAAGTTTGCAATGAATCTTCTAACAAAATTAACTTTTCCTAAAAAAGACTGAATACCTTTAACACTCTTTGGTTCAGGCACATTATTTATTGTTTCAATTCTTTCACGGTTTATCCTTACCCCTTCCTTGGAGACAATATGCCCCAACAAATTCCCTTTAATAACAGCAAAATGACACTTCTTGGGGTTTAATGACACACCATATTCCAAAGCCTTATTGAACACTTTTTCCAAATGTCCACAGTGGTCATTAGCCCTTTTAGAGAAACATGTTAAATCATCTTGGTACACTACCATGATGATGTTGATGAATTCTTTGAAGGCTACATCCATAGCTCTCTGAAATGTAGCTCCAGCATTTTTTAATCCAAATGGCATTCTTACATAAACATATGTTCCCCAAGGGGTGGTGAAAGTGGTTTTGAATTTCTCAGATTCCTTCACTAGCACTTGATTATACCCTGAGAAACCGTCCATCATTGACAAAAGATCACAGGCAGTTACTCTCTACAGCATGACTTCCATATTGGGAGAAGAACAATTATCCTTCAGGGAAGAAACATTTAAATTTCTAAAATCAACACACAATCTTATGTCCCCATTTTTCTTTCTAACTGGGACCAAATTGGAGACCCATGAAGTATGTCTTATAGGTTTAATAATCCCCCCTTCTCTTAGCTTAGTTAATTCTTGCTGCATCTTGGTTTCTAGCAGGGGATTAATAGGTCTCTGCTTTTGTCTGAAAGGCTTAGTATCTAGAAGTAAAGGGACTTCATGCTGAAATAGGTCTTGTCTATACGCCTTTAGGTCTTTCTAGGACCAAGCAAACACATGCTTATATCTTTTCAATAAATTAATAAGATTAGTTCTAACATGAGGAGACAAGTTTTTCCCAATGTATACCAACTTAGTGGATAATTTTGTCCCCAAGTTTACTTCCTACAATTCTTTTAACTTGGTAGTAGATTGCTGGTGCAGGTGACTGTCATTATAGTTGAACATGCCCTCAAGCTCTACCAACCCTTTTGGTATCTCATTTGTTTCCAACTGAAACAAGTCATTACCGAATACTGTCTCTCTATTATCAATAACCTCTACTAATGCATTGCAGTCAATTTTTTGTCCATCATAATCATCAATGCATTGTATGAATCTAAGAATATCTTCATCATTGGCAAAAACTTGCCAATTATACACATTATCAGGGATGGGAGGCCTAGATTTTATTTCCACAGTGGATATGTTGGTTAGTGTTGCATCATCATTTTTCAATGCAACATTGGCTAAAAAGTCTGCCATGATATTCTTTGATCTCTCTATCCAATTAATAGAAAAAGCACTAAAATGCTCAATGATAGCCCAACTGCATGCTCATATCTTTTCAATCTATCATTTTTTGATGCATATTTGGATCTTACCTAAGAGACAACCAATTATGAATCTCCTAAAACTTTCAATAGTTGTATCCCATGCCTCTTTGCAACTTCAAGCCCCAATAACAGAGCTTCATATTCTGCAGTGTTGTTTGTGCACTGAAAGGCTAATAAAAAGGAATATTTAAAAGTTATACCTGATGGGGATACAAAAGGAACTCCTACTCCAGACCCTTCTTTGGAGCAAGCTCCATCAAAATACATTTGCCATAGACTATGCTGTTGTGATTCTAATTCAATCACAATGGAGTCAGTATTCTTTAACTGAGGTAAAATTGGTTGTATTCTAAAGTTGTCAAGATCCACATCAATCATACAATTGAGCATGCTAGGATCTACATTTTCAATTACTCTAGGAGCACGTGGTTCTTTGTATAACTGGACTTGATTCCCATTGATTGGGATGGTAGCATAAGATAAATCCAATTGGTCATTTCTACCTACTGCTGTTGCCCACTGCCTGGTTAATAACATGCCATAATGAGGCTTAGTGTCAGTGACAATAACATCCATCTTATAGGTTGCTTTAGGGAATGTTGCTATCTTTACCTCAACATCTTTCATTGTACCTATCACAGGCACTTCTCTGTTATCCATAGCATAGCATTTCCCATATACTGTAGTCACTGATAATCCTAATTCTTTCATAGCACCATAAGGCATTACATTAGGAACTGCACCTGAATCTATCATACAATTTTTTATCAACCGGTTATTCACTAACAAAGTGACATAAAAAGGATCTACCTGTGAAGGCTCTTGAGTAATAGTTGTTCCAACATAAACCTCTGGGGTTTGGAACTCCTGATCCTTTCCATTTTTATAGGAACCGGTGGGTAGGACTGTGTTACTGTCAGATATATTAGAAAACAAAGACAAGGAAGCTTCTCTATGTTCTTTTATTTTCATTAACTCTATTAATGGGACAGTAACTTTCATTTATGTAAGAGCCTGAGCCATATCAAATGTGGAATTGCTGCTCAACTCAGCATTAACTTTAACTCTTTCTACCTTAGGCTGACTCGCCTTCTTTGTTGTGGCAACTCCTTGTGTATCATTTGCATTTTTATCATCTGTACTCTTGGGTACATCTTTAATTTGATCTTTCTTTTCTTGACCCATTTGAGGGGTAGTAGCACTACTTGTTGCCTTTTTCTAAAAAACCTCTTTTATAAACATAGAACTAGGTTCACCCTGATCACTATCCTTTTTGGTGCTCCTTAGGTTATAATTGTGCTTTGCCTTAGCTATAGCAGCTTTGGTGAGATTTTTCACTTCTTCCTCACTAGGCCTTCTAAGATGAACTTCTTCATCTTCAATAGTTACCACATTCAAAGTAGGATGCCAATCAAGTGTTAGTTGTCCTTGAAAAGACCTTTCACTATCCAGCACATCACTAAATTCACTTTGTACAGATTCCTTGTCACTTTCTACAACGGTTTCAAACATATTAATATCAGGCTCAACCTCTTGCCTTATGGACTCTTCAAGGGCTTGAGCAACTGCACAGTGATGAGGAGAATGTGGTCCATCACAAGCAATACACCAAGGAGTGTTTTCTATGTTGTGGACATTTTTTCCTTTTAAGGGATCAGGGGTGTCTTGGCTCTAAACATTCTTAGGCTTCTCATTCTGAGGTTTACCATCCTTCCAATTGGTATTATAAGGCATATCATGCAATCTGGGAGGTCTATCTTGCCAATTATAGTGAGGCTTATCATTTTTATTTACCTTAGCAGTTAGATCTTTCATAGCAGTGACTAACTTTTCTATCTTAATTTCCTCCTTAGAAACTTTGTTTGGTTGTTGTTTTGTTTCTTGCCATAGCCTACCATCAGTTCTTCTTCCTAATTTTCCGGATGCTTTCCTATTTCTCTCCACATTGATAGCAATTCTAAAAGCATCTCTCAGGCTATGTGGATTCTTATCCCTTAAAATATAAGCCATTTTGGAATCAAATGCATTGTAATAAGTGTTTAGGCACATGTTATCATCCAATCTCATCACCTGATATAACCTATGCATGGCTTTCTGAAATCTAGCATTGAAATCAGTGACCATTTCATTATCAGATTTTTTAATATTATTGAATTCATTTAACATGAAAGTCACATTCATTTTGTCACCATATTGTTTTTGGAAACAATTCTTGAAATCCTCCCAAGACCCAATGCTATTAATAGGGAGACCTCTATACCAATCTCTTGCATCATCTATTAGGGACTGGACAAATAATTTCATTATGACATCTTCATATTCTATCTCATAATCATTTATCAAGTCACCAAAAGATTTTAAATGCTCCTCTGCACTAATTGCATTATTTCCAACAAACTTAGGGAGTCTATCTCTTAACTCAATAGGGACATGGTTGGGATTTCCTGGGATTCCATCAAAAAATAACTTCCTGTACTACTCTAAGTTGATGGGTCTCCTTTGGAAAGGGTTAATAACATTATTATTACCCATGTTCATTCTCATAGTAGGGTTTTGAGTTTGAGATATCTAGTTATTCTGATTAATTATAGGGGCTTGAATGGCCATTGCTATATTGATAGGCAAAGTGGACTGAACCTTAATAGGGGGGAAAAAACTTGTTGAGGAATAGGCTTGTTTAGATCTTCTGATGGGAAAATGATAGGGGGAGCTTTTAGGTAACCAATTTTTCTTTTAACTTCCTGGTTAGCTACCTCTAATTCAGATTTCTCTAGCTCCATTTGTAGATCTTCTTTCTCTTTCCTCATTCTTTCCATTTCCCTTTCATGTGCTGATAATATATGAGAGATGTCCACTGTAATCTTTGATCCTAACCCGCCTTCCATGCATTTTTTCTTTCCTTTATCAACCTCATTTCTAATAGGCTATGGGTCACTAAAAGCCTCCTTATTTGGTTGGATTACTGACTTATATACTGGTTTGGCTTTGGGGACTAGAATTTCCCTGATCATAGGACCTCCATCATCACTCTTTTCCTTTTCTTGGGCCAACAATTCAAGATCAGAAATCTACCTAAGAAGCCTATCTCTTTCCATCAATTTTTCTTTGACTTCCTTCTCCCTATTTGCTTCTTTTTGGGCTCTTAAAGAGATTAAGTGATGAACCTTCCTATTTAGGTCTTCTATTTCTTGGGACACTTCATCTTCATCAGGGAAAATCTCCTCAGAGTCAGATACGTTAACTTGGTCTATATCAATCAAGCTGATATTTCCATCAACTGTTCTAGGCACAGAATGTCTGACTATATTGGAACTATTTCTATCTTTCTTAGAAAAACTAGCATGAGATATATCTTGATTTAAAACTTGAACATCATCTATATTTCCAAATAATCCAAAATGAAAACCTAAAACATCATGTTCAGATTCTCAGGAAGAAGAATTAGACTTTGCATTTACAGGTCTATCAGATACCTTACCAGTATTGTTACTTTTTTGCACCCATGTAGCATTTGATGGCTCATGTTGTACTGATCTTTTTTGACCTCTTCGTGACTCTTCAAGTAATCCCTCCTGCAATGTCTCACGAGGATGTTTCTTCATGAAGGACCTAGTGTTCTTTCCTCCTTGCATTATGCTTGTTTCCTTTTCAGAATTTTCTTATTTTAAAAGGACTGGTTGAACTAACAAAGTCACCACCCACAGATCTATGGGAAATATGAAAACAAGATTTGAACAAAATATTGCAAATCTTTAGACCAACATCATGTATCAAATATCATGCAAATTTCTTTAAATGAATATATCAAGACAACACTGATATTTTATTGAAACACCAATCTGCATAATTAACTAAAACAAAGAAATAAAGCTTATGCTCATATTCAGTATCGGCCTACAAGATATGTAAAAGATAACCACAATAGATACCAGTGCCTTATCCAGGCCACAGAGTCATTTAAGTTCAAAAAATAATCTCACAATTAAACATCTCCATTCATCCCATCACTTTGGCTTCTATAAAACCCCACATATGCCTAACATACATAAGAATTTACCCTCATCACAACTAGATAGAATTCATCAAATTCAAAGTCTCCCACAAGGAATTTACTAATAGAAATGATTCCTGCATGTTTGATTCCCCTCCTGAAGAGAAAAGCTAAGAAACGCATCTATTTAAGAATGCCTTACAATCCATATTCAAATGAATAACCCTAGATTACTCAAATTGAAAACAACAAATATTTCAAGCACACTTGAAGACAACACATATTCTAGGCTCAAAGTTGATGGTCTATGTATTGATATTAATTCAGAAAATATTACAAGACACTTAAATGTTCTCCATAAGACTTAAAAAAAGCTCAGATAAATTTCTATAGTGTTTTCTTACAATTCCTTGCGATCATTTTTTAGAAGTCCTAGTATCCATTTATAATAGCATGGATGTGTTTACGATGAAAATGGATAACAATAATAATAATATTGAAAGACTAAATGAATTCAACCACAAAACCCTAGCCTAACAACAACAAAGATCCACCATAACATATGAAGATTACCTAAGACAATGCAAATCAAATGAAATCACAAAGATTATACCATCACATGTCCAATAGGGTTTGAATCTTCATTTTTCCTATCTCCATTGATCTTGCTTGATATATTTTCTCTCAAATTTTATATGTGCACAAGAGCTCAACAAAGAATGGAAATGTGGTTGCAAGTAGGATCGCATATGTTCAAAAAGTGTAGTATAGTCGAGTAGTCATCGGGGGGTTGATAATGAAGGAAGCATCTCTTTATATAGAAGACACTATATGAAATGGAGGGATAAGATTGAGAGGTGTAAAAGATAAATGGTCAGCTATGATTAAAGGGTAGGTAGAGGAAATAAGAAAATAATAAGAGGGTAGGAGTGTATGAATTAAGAGATGAATGACATGTGTCATAAGTGGAAAAGGTTAATGAATTAATTAAATAAATAAAGATTTATTTAATTAATAGAGGAAGTGGGATCAATTAAATAAATAAAACTATTTATTTAATTTAAGGAAAAGGATAATTTAAATAAATAAATGTATTTATTTAAATGAGAAATAAGGCTAGAAGTGGATAAATAAATTAATTAAATAAATAAAGATTTATTTAATTAATAGAATAATTGGGCTAAAATAATTAAATAAATAAAGATATTTAATTAATTAGACTGGACAATTTTAGGTGTCTACATTTTGCCCCTCTTTGAGACAATGCAGCTTGTCGCCTTGTTTCAAAGAAGATAATATGAACTAATACAAAGTTGCCCCAAGATGGGAATTATATGCCCCCTCAAGAGATTGGATGAAAATGTCTAGAAAGATCGTAGACAATCTCTCGATAAGAAAGAAAGGCTAGAATGGACTAATCGGATAGAGTGACAGAGTCATGGGATAATGAAGACTGACTTGAGAAACGAGGGTTAGGGCTAGGGCTAGGGTAGTCTATAAAGTAGACCATGAGGGGAATACATCCTCATTGTCATCCATACATCTAGAAGATCAGAGTGCAAAGAGAGCATAGAGCAGCAGCAGTCAGCGGCGAAGGCATTGGTGCATAGATTCGATCGCATTCGTCAATTCTAGTGGCCAGCAGATGTAGGAGAGCTAGTGAGTACTGCAAAACCTCCTTGTACTTTGTTGCAATAAATGTTGTCATTAATGCATGCTAGGTAGTGCAATAAATGCGCATTTAGGTATGTCAAAAAAAAAGTCAAAACCATGTAGGCACGTTTGCGTTGGTGCCAGGTACGTCTGGGTTGGCTAGGCACGTCTGTGTTTGTGCCAGGCACGTCTATGAATGAAATGGCATCTATGTCAAATGCAAGTGCGTCTGTGTTGTGTAGGCATGTTTATGTTATGTCGGCACATCTGTGCAAGACAGGCGCATTTGTGCAGAGCAGAGTCACGTCTATGTTTTTCAGGTGCATATATGCAGTATGTAAGCACGTTTATGTCATGAAGGCGCGTTTATGTCTTCAAGGTCAAATCAGCAGTTCTGTGATGAACATACGTTGTCGAATGGATAAGCTACTGAGAGGATTCACTCAAGTAGGTCCTCTAGGGAAGACCAAGATAGATCAAGGCACTTTGTGATGAACAGGGAGTACCAAGACAAAGTAATTTGTGATGAATAGGGAGTACTAATATGAGCAGGACTTTGTGATGAACAAGGAGTACAAAATATGAGAAGCACTTTGTGATGAACAGGGAGTGCAAAAAAAACACGTAGTACTTTGTGATGAATAGGGAGTACCACTAGGATAAATAGAAACACTTTGTGATGAATAGTGAGTGTCACTAGGATAGAGTGCCATATGATAAATATAAGCACTAGGATAAAGAGAAACACTTTGTGATGAACAGTGAGCATCACTTTGACTGACAGAGTTGATTTGTTTGACTGCAAGAGGACTTACCTATGCTGGAGTCACGGGAGAGATTCCCCTCAACTCAAAGTTTGCAAGCAGAGCTGACAATTGAGGATAGAGTAGCAATTGAGGCTATGGGCTTATGCCACATTCTGTATGTGCCTAAGTTTTGGGTGAACATGGGTTTGCTGACTGCATTAGCTGAGAGATGGCACTCAGAGACTCACACATTCCATTTGTCGATGGGTGAGATGACAGTCACCTTGGAGGATGTATACAGGATATTGAGGATACCGATTGATGGGAGTTAGTACCCTATTATCAAGATGGAGACAGGGATGCACTGAGATGAGTGTTTCAGGATCCAGGACTAGAGATGAGGGTAGGACATGTCGCCTGGGACACCATGAGATAGAGTGGATTGGCACTACCAGTAGTACTGGCAGGAGTTATCAGCAAGTTCTTATGTCCTGATAGGGCTACACGAGGATTGGCTATGGGCTAGGGGAGCACCTTGGAGACACTAGTGACACAACATACCAGATATGCCTGGGGATCGTGCATGCTGGCGCATTTATATTATGAGCTCCATCAGTTTGTCTACCATGGATCCATAGGATTGGACTATGGAGTTACATTGCTATAGGTGTGGGCATATGAGCATCTGCTAGTGACACGACTGATACATTTCAAAGGCAAGGGTCATGGACGCAGCTTTGTGCATTTGTATGATTTGATTACATCATTGCCATGGATTGGTAGGTTGGAGTACTAGGATCGAGTCCTTGATGAGATTGACACTATGATATGGAGGCCATACTGAGAGTGTGAGAAGTGGGAGGATGATGTAGTTGAGCTGCCATATACTTTTAGGAGCAGGTATTTGATTGGGTAGATGCCCTATGTACTAGAGAGGCAGTTGGTAGACAGAGTGGACAGGCAGTTTGGCACGATCCAGTGGATGCCATGGAGTTCTAGTATGTATGCACAGATAGTGTGAGACAAGGCACACTTTGGGCCACTGTTATCATATGATCAGGCTGTGATGTAGCTAGTAGAGATGATTCCTTTGCCATGGGATATGTAGCCTAAGATTGAGGATGCAAGGATGGATGCAGAGTATACTGCATATTGGGTTGAGCATCCATTTCAATGCCTAATAGATCTAGGAGAGCTGATAGATGGGGATGGCGAAGGGGATGAGGATGAGGATGGAGATGGTGGGGGTAGAGGCCAATGGAGGAGGCAGGGTGCAATAGGAGAGTGGCTCCATAGAGAGAGGGTGGAGAGGAGAGACAGGCTCGAGTGGTGACGGGTCGTGGTATGTTGCCATTATAGATGCTAGCATCACAGGGTCCTAAACAAGAGCAGGGATAGGTACAGGGACAAGGACAAGGTCAGGGGTAGCCACATGAGTAGCCACAGGTATAGGCATAGGTACAACCACCAGTACAGGGGGCCGAGGAGGAGGAGGATGAGCTATTAGAACTAAGGGAGATCTTTTAGGGATAGGCAGATGAGATCCAGGAGCTGGAGAGGGAGAGGGATCGACTGAGGGACACTGAGCAGGAGCAAGATTAGGCTATCCAGTGTTACACTAAGGCTAAGATAACACTAAGGGCTGGGAGGTAGGCGACAGAAGACACAGGGGCTGGATACGCCTATGTTCTGTGGGTAGGGGAGGAGATAGGTTATTGGCGAGACCTATACTACGGAGCAGTGCCACCAGAGCAGTGGGCTAGGAGCTTCCGCAGACCATCACGGACAGCGACGACCACTGGAGGGAGTCACAGGAGACAGGTGTCTAGTGGTGGGGTTATGGGTCCTCCACCACCACCAGATAGGGGGGCAGGAGAGATGATCTTGGGGTGGGTCCTTCCAGGGCTCGGACTTCGTCGAGGCTAGCCGGCTCTGAGGGAGGGAGTTCATCATAGCCGTAGAGGGATCCCTATGTATCAGTTTTCTACCATTTTTTATTATGATGTAGACACCTCCGGGTGATTGTAGTCATATGATTTTGACATCATTGTATCATGACACTTATGATTATATATATATGAGATTCATACTTGCGGAAGCTATATGCATGTGTACCTATGTGATGCTTATGATATGGATGCAAATATGTACATGATGAAATGCAATATTTTTGTTCTTTTATGTTTTTTAAATGTTTATGCAAATGCAAGTGTGAATGTATAAAATGCAAATGACTATTTACATGATGAGAATGTAAAATGTGCTAACATATGTTGTGTGTAGGATGTGATACAATTGTGATATCTATATGTATGTATGAAATGCTTATATGTGGTAATGCAAGTGCAACTACATGAAATGCAAATATCTTTGGCATGTCATTATACTCAGTCATGTGATAGCAGGCTACATGGACTCAGGAAGGATCATGGAAGTCAATCAAAAAAGGGGGATGAAAGATAGAAGATATGGAAGTGAAAGAGCTTTTTGTGCATTATCATCATTAAGCTTTATTATGGCAAAATAGGTTATGACAATCGAGGCATATGTTCGACCTAGAAAGTCATTGTACCCGTTTGCATGGAGATAAGATTGTTGCAAACAAAGAATGCCCCGGTTCATACTAGACTCATAGTGTCCTCATATCCTTGGACAACTCATAGCATTACTAAGAGACAATCCACAGATAGCAAAGAAAAAAAATAGGTGACGATACCCCATCCTTGCCTTTCTAGTCAAAGACATTGTGGAGATAAAATTTCTAGTCAGAGACATCCTGGAAAAGCTAAAAGACATGTCACCCAAAAAGATAAAATCAAAAGAAAACCAAGACTCGACACAAATATCCACTATAGTCCTCAATTTTAGTCTCTCTTGTCACTTGTATAAGTCAATTTGATTGTGGTCACAATGTTTACTTTCACAAAAGGATATATAGCACTGAACCATAATGTTGTCTAAGTTTGTTGAAAGATTTGATTTGTTGAAGCCCATTGTTGCTGCTATGTCTATCTGAAATTGATTGAATCCATGAAACTAATAATTTATTGTAGAGAAGATGGAACTTTATTGTGGATTGTGATGCAAATGCTGCTTTATTGTGGATTGTGCGTGGATAGACTGAAGAAAATTGGAAGAAACTGTACTCCTTGAAACATGTGATGCTCTCAGTTCCACACCCATTACTAGACGTAGGATTTGCCTTAGCCATAGATAGGAGCTGATTTATTATGGATGGAAAGGGGTGAAAAGGAATGTTTATTATGAATGGCTAACAAATCTTGGGTAGATCAATAACAAGCCATGATGGGAATGGGTATGTTTATTATGGATGGATAGGTTGTGAGTGTGTGCAAAGTGAAGGATGAAATGGAATCCTGAAAGAGGGAGGAGCAATGTCTCTACACATGGCACCGGTGACCCGATTTTCACCATGGTACTTGCCCAAGGTGCCACCAAAGTGGTTTTCACCATCGGACGAAAATGTTTTTCTTTACTTTTTTTTTTTTTGATTTTTCAATTTTCTTTTTTGTGTCACAAGGCGCCTGTTTGCCAGGTTTTCACCAAGTAATGATTTTTTTATGTTTTATGATTGTTTTTTTTTTTGTATTTTTGAATAGGATACTCTGAAGAGCTATGTGTAAAACCTATGAAGGTGCATGCTATTGATAGGATCCTCCAAAGGTTCACCATTTGGAGTTGAAAGTTGATATGCACCAGATCCATAAGCTACTGTGATGATGTAAGGACCAAGTCAATTTGGTTCAAACTTGCCCTTCTTCTCTCTGTCTTGATGATTTTTAGGATTTTCTCTAAGAACCAAATCACCTACCTCAAATGTGTGAGGCTTGACTTTATGATTGTAGTTGCGACTCATGCATTGTTGATAAGCCTTAATATGATTAAAAGCAGTTTGTCTTCATTCATCCAATAGTTCAAGCTCTTGTAAGCAAGAGACCTTGTAGTCTTCATCATGGATAATGTTTTGCAAAGAGACTCATAAAGAGGGTAACTCGACCTCAATAGGCAAGATATCTTCAGCGTTGTATACAAGTGAATAAGGTGTAGCTCCTGTAGGTGTGCAGATGCTTGTGTGGTAAGCCCAAAGTGTAGGATCAAGTTGGATATGCCAATTGGGGCCAGCATCATCGACTGTCTTTTTTAAGATTTTAAGGATTGTTTTATTAGACGCCTCAGCTTGACCGTTACCTTGGGGGTAACAAGGTGTGGAGAAATGATGGGTAATATGGAAGCGATCATAGTGTTCACGAACATCCTGATTTTTGAAGGGATGTCCGTTATCATTGATGATGGAAACAGGAATACCGTATCGACAAATGATATAGTTGAGAATGATTGTAGCAATTTTTTTTCCAATGACTTGTGTGAGAGGCACGACTTCAATCCATTTTGTGAAATACTTTGTGGCAATGATAATGAATTTATGACCGTTGGAAGAAGGAGGGTGAATCTTGCCTATGAGATCGAGTCCCCATTGACAAAAGGGCAAAGGAGTCGCAATTGGTTGAAGTTCCTGCACTCGCACATGAATGAGGTCTCCATGAAGTTGACACTGCTTACATTTCTTGACAAACTGATATGAGTCTTTTTCCATGTTGGGCCAGTAATATCTAGTCCTAATGAGTTTCTTGGCTAAGGTAGGACCACTAGAATATGGACCACATATCCCTTCATGTACTTCACATAACGCAATCTGAGCTTCGTCTCTTTCTAAACATCTACGAAGAGTGCCATCTAGACCTTAATGGTATAGGATATCAGCTAAAATGACGTATCGAGAAGATTGGTGAATGAAAGTGTGGCATTGGTTATTAGATAGGTCAGGAGGAAGGGTATTGTTACAAAGGTATGTGAAAATGGAACCATATAACTAGGACTCAAGACCGACAATGCATATCATCTCAATAGGAGTGATCTCATATGAGGGAACCAAAAGGTTATCCACCAAGAACTCATAGCGGGCTTCATTCGGGGGTAGATCGATTAGTGAAGCAATTGTAGCCATGGCATCCACAGCTCGATTCTATTCTCTTGGTATCTGCTCAAAGTCTAACTTCGTGAAATGTTGTTTCAGGTCATCCACCATTCTTTTGTAAGGCATTAATTTCTCATCCTTTGTTTGGTACTCATCAGTTGCTTGACGAATTACAAGTTGAGAGTCCCCAAAAACATGAAGTTACTGGATCTTCCACTGAACTGCTATTCGTAATCCAGTTGTTAATGCCTTGTATTCTGCTATGTTATTAGTGCAGGGAAATGATAATCGATATGATTTTGGTATAGAATCCCCTTGAGGAGTTATGAAGAGGATGCCAGCTCCTACCCCATGCTGTGTGTATGAGCCATCAAAGTATAGCTGCCAAGGTTTTGCATGTGACGCTGTTAAGATGGATTCATCTAGAAATTCTGAAATTAGAGGAACATCATCTATCATGGGAGCATTTGCTAACTAGTCTACGATCACTTGTCCTTTTATTGCTTTTCTATCCACATATTCAATATCAAATTCACTCAGTAGCATCACCCATTTGGCTAGTCGACCAATAAGTGTTACTTTATTGAGAAGATATTTCAATGGATCGATCCTTGCAACCAACTTAGTTTTATGAGTTAGCATGTAATGTCGTAATTTCTGCGAAGCAAAGACCACAATGAGACATGCACACTCAATTGGTGTGTAATTTAGCTCATATCCCACTAATGTGAGACTAATGTAGTATACTGCCTTTCTTTGCCCTCAGCAACCTGTTGTGCTAAGAGTGCCCCCAGTGTTGTTGAAGTAGCTGATATGTATAGTAATAGAGGTTGATCTGGAACTGGTGGCATCAAAACTGGCAGATTCAAAAGATAATCTTTGAGTGTCTGGAAAGCTCATTGACAATTATCATCCCATTAGAATTTGATGTTTTTGTGTAGCAGGTGCTGAAAAGGATTACATTTATCCGCAAGTTGTGCTATGAATCTTTGTATGGACTGGAGTCTCCCTTGCAAAGATCAAAGTTGACTGATATTTCTCGGTGGTTGCATCTCTAGGATGGCCTTGACTTTTGCTGGATTGGCTTTGATTCCTCTTTTTGAGATAATGAATCCCAGGAGCTTCCCAGAGGTTACTCCAAAGACACATTTCTTGGGGTTTAATCTTACTTTATATTTTTCCAACTGATCAAAGATGATTGATAGTATGTCCAAATGTGTATCTTTGTCTATTGATTTTCCTAAGAGGTCATCAATATAATCTTCCATAGTAACATGCATGAGATCATGAAAGATAGTAGTCATGGCTCTTTGATATGTAGCACCTGCATTTTTTAGCCCAAAGGGCATAACATTCTAGCAGAAAGTTCCCCAAGGACAAGTAAATGCCATTTTGTGTTGATCTTCGGATGTGATTTTTATTTGATTATAACCAGAGAATCCATCCATCAAAGATAACATCGCATGACCTACTGTGAGATCTATGATCAAGTCAATATTTGGTAATGGAAAGTCATCCTTAGGACAAGCTTTGTTGATGTCTTTGAAATCTGTACATATTCTGATGCTATGATCTAGTTTAGTGACAGACACTAAGTTGGAGATCCATTTAGGATAATCAATTGGGCGTATGAATCCGACATCCAATAATTTCTCCAGCTCTGCTTTGACTAATAATGCCACTTGTGGATGCATCTTTCTTAATTTATGTTTTACTGGTTTTGCCCCCGTTTTAACTGTCAATTGATGCATTACCAAATTTGGATCCAATCCAAGTATATCAGCAAATGACCATGAAAAATTGATTTTTCGTTCTGTGAAGAAACTTATGAACTTTGATCTTTCTGTCTTTGTCAAAGATTGAACCAGGAATATGTTGTGTGGAACTTCTTCTGTGACAATGTTTGTTTTGATAGTCTCCTCTACCAACATGGATGACTTTTCCTCATATGATGCTGGGAGAATGTCGAGCCTTCCATCTTTGGGTGCCTCAGAGAGGTTTTCGCCCTCAGATACATCCTTTCTTTTTACATTTTTGGGGCTAGACAGTGCCACAATGTGATTTTCACCATAAGACCCTTGATTTGTTTTTATTTTTATATTTTTGCGACTAGAAGGCCCAACACCCTCACCAAAATATGCCATGCTATTGAGTTCTATAGTGTATCCTACCTTATGGTCCCCAGGGGGAAGATCATCTCATATTCTAAGATAGTCAATAAAAGCTTCATCATTTTGGAATGTGTCGAATTGTGTAGGTCCTTCATGGTCCCAGTCAATAAGTTGGTGGTGAACAAGGGGAAGGCCTTTGATGTCTTCAAAGTTAGCGGGGCTAAGGGTGAAGATGCAGTTATATTCAGGTATGTCAAGGTAGTTATCAAGGTCATCATTGGCACTCTCCTCATCTATCTCAATCATGAACAAATCCAAATTGTCATCACTACTAGCGCATTCTAGGATAGGTTCCCTCATTCTATGTGATTTCAACCTAGAACTTAGAGGCAAGGACTGTGTGGGATCCTCAGGGGTTGTTTCTTGATCAACTTTGAATTTTCTACAAAATTCCTCTTCTTCTGCGGGTTCACCTGGTTCTCTAAATGTCTCAGTGAGCTCATAGTCACTGACGAATTTGTCTGAACCCCATTCCCATTCATTGGAGTCTATGGAATAGTGATTCTCTTGTTTAGCTTTGATTTGTAATGCTTTTCCTGTCTTTTGAGTATTTACCTTGAAACTCATGAAACCAAGTCCTTTGGAGCATTCCTTTTTGAATGTCAATTCAGGTTGTAAAGGTTCAATGATGCCTTCTTTTCTTAAGCCAAGAGGACTTTTGCCATCATACCCAAAATTTTGTAGGATCTTGAATTGTTTGCTATACTTTTCACATGGTATGTTGATATGATCTTGTGTATCATTTTCAGGGTCTTTGTAAATCATTTTGTATAAGTCTTCTTCTTCCACTTCACCCCATTTTTGGAAGATTGTAGGATCCCATTTAAGTGTAATGATGGATACCCACTTAGTAGGATGTGGTCGTCCATATTCTTTTGGTGAATTTATGACTTGTTGTAAGTACATGGTTTGATTCAAAGTGTATTCACCCATGCCCTTATCCTGGAATTTTCCTTTAAGCTCACCTTGTTTTGATGTCGAAGGTTTTAATGATTCCAGATCAATGTACGTAGAAGAAGGGACAGCTTCTTGAATACTTGGAATGATCATCTTAGTTTTCAATCTCAAGTTATTACAGTATATGAATGGATTAAGATCTCCATTAACTGTTATTTCAACTCCATTGTGAGGAAATTTAATGCATTGGTGATATGTAGATGGGACTGCCCTCATTTCATGAATCCAAGGATGTCCTAGTAATATATTGTACGTGAGATCCAGGTCTAGGACTTGACAAACCACATCCTTTGTAACTAGCCCAACTCTGAGAGGTAAGGTGACTGTGCCTTTGGATGAACGCTCTTCATCATCATATGCCTTGATGGTAATTTTGTTTGTAGAATTCATAGCTTTATCAGAATATCCCAATTGTTTAATAGTGCTCAAAGTACAAATGTTTAGACTTTATCCTCCATCTATTGGGACTCAATTTATTCGGTGTTTGTGTAGGAAGGCTTCAATGTGTAAAGGTGCATTATGTGGTTGACTTACAGAGGCATCATCGACTTCTGTGAATGTAAGGGAGTGTGGAATGGAAGGTATCCCATCATGGCTTGAAACTGGTCCACATTCAGATCAGTAGGAACAGTAGTGTCTCTCAAGATTTTATCAAGAATGGCTTTATGTGCTAGGGATATGCGTAAGAGCTCAAGAATGGAGATGAGCACGGGTGTTTTCCCTAACTGTTCTACAAGATCATACTCAGGCTTGGTTGATTAGGAAGTAGTGTTTTTAGCTGGAGCACCTTGCAAAGTGAATTTACCTCGACGAGTTGTAACATTACATTCAAAGGTAGGTTTGGAAGAAGATCCAATGCCTTTTAGGACAATCTTGGGTCTTTGGGTAGAATTCTCAGGCGTTTTGTCCTTGATGATAATGGTAGAAACATAATTGTCCATTGAAATGTGATTGATAGTTGAATCATAATTATAAGATTCTCTGGTATAGTTGGTTTGGTCATCTATGGCTTTAGATTTTCCTTTGTCATGTTTTGGGAATGGTTCCTTAAATATCTCATGTTCCTGATTGAATGAGTGTCCCTCAATCTCAATGTTGCCTCTATCAATAAGATCTTGTATGATGTTCTTCAGTCGATGATAGTTTTTGTAGACATCTAAAAATGGTCAACGCTTGCAGAGTCATACTTTAACATCTGCGCATTGCCTTATTTTAGGGTTTTTGCATTGCATTAACATTTCTTCTATGTTGTGCGCTTGGTCTTTATCATTTGCGAGCATTGAGTCCTTCTACATTCCTCATTTTTCTCGCTTTAGAATTTGGTCTTGTCAATAACAATCTTCAGTCATGATTTTGGTCGATCTTATCCTGTCGCATCAATGTGCATGCTCATTTATCATCATTTTGGACATCGTCAATCCTAATCGATGATAGAATTAGGGTTTTGTTCTCTTGTCAATCTTTCAATCATCTTTGGCTTATTAGTAATCATTTGCGATTACCAACTTGTCAATCTCATCATTTTGTGATCAATTCATCATCGATCCTTGTCCTCTTGTCAATCTTGTCATTTAGCAATCGATTTGTCATCGATCCTTGTCCTTGTCAATCTTGTCATTTTGCAATCAATTCGTCATCGATCCTTGTCCTGATCAATCTTGTCATTTGGCAATCGATTCGTCATTGATCCTCATCCTTTTCAATCTTGTTATTTTGTGATCGATTCATCATCGATCCTTGTCCTGATCAATCCTATCATTTATTGATTGATTCGTCATCGATCCTCGTCCTTGTCAATCTTGTTATTTTGTGATCGATTCGTCATTGATCCTTGTCCTGATCAATCTTGTCATTTTGCGATCGATTCATCATTGATCATTGTCCTTTTCAATCGTGTCAATTTGGATCAATTAGTCATTGTTCCTCGTCAATTGGCACCTATCAATTTGATCTCTTTGTCAATCTTGGTCAATTTGTCAACCAATCTCAATCATTTGTCAATATTGGTCCTTTGTCAATCAAAATCATGATCGAATCGACTTTAATTTCTTGCTATCTTGACCTAATTCCTTGTCCTCTTATTTCTAGGGTTTTATGATTTGATCATTAAATCCTTTTCTTCTTCTTGGTGGGTTAAATAAATCTATTTATTTATTCCTAGGTCTTTTCATGAATTAATTAATGGATGAAAACCTATTAATTAATTCACCTAATTTCTATTTCATATTTTTCCTCAATTTTCCAATTTACTATTTTCTCCTAATTCCTAGTTTCTATTTCTCCTATTTTCTTCAATTTTTCTAATTTTTCCCCTAATTTCATGGGAGTGGTATTTCAATTTTGTCATAATTTGTCATAATTTGTCAATCAATCAATCTTGCATGTCAATTTTGTCATAATTTGTCAATCAATCAATCTTGAATGTCAATTTTGTCATAATTGTGTCAATCAATCAATCTTGCATAGAAAAAGTCAATCTTGTCATAATTTGTCATATTTGTCATCCTTGATTTGAAATTTCCTTTCAAATCTCTTCATGCTAATCTTGTCATCTCTCCAATTTGTCTATAAATTGGATGATTTTCTTCAAAAAAAAGATCAATCACATTTTCGAGTAACCATATGCTACAGATTTCATTAACAACTTGCTTTCCACTTGCAAATGCACTTCGTAGGTGAGAACAACATCAAATTGGAAGGTGAAAGAAGAAAAATGGAGCCACATGAAGGAGATATCTACATTTGGTTTGCTTTGATTTCATTTTGAATATCTTGTCTTCATGTTTTCATTGATTAGATTAGGATTGTTTTCATTATAGTTTTAGGTATTGTGATTGTCCTAATTGTTATTTGCTTTGATGAATCCTCAATTTCCTAGTCTACATTTTGGTGAACCCGACGTGAACTAACCATTTAACCATGTTTTTGAGTGCTTTTGAGCTGATTTGCAGGTGAAAACTCAAGAAATAGGGTGACTCAGAGCTTTCTGGACACTTCTATGCCTGTGTCAAAGCATTTTGCGCCTGTGTCAGGGCATCCTACGCTTGTGTCAAAGAGATCTGTGCCTATGTCAAAGAGATCTGCGCCTGTGTCAAGGCATTCTACGCATGTGTTAAGGAATTTTGTGCCTATGTTGAGACATTCTGTGCCTGTGTAAGGCCAGAAACAGAGGTGAAACCAGTGTTTTTACTTGCCAATTACTTTGTTTTCATTTTGTTCTTATATTCTGGTTTTTCTTTGGTACTGATTCTCTGTGCAGCACCTTGGCGTTACGTGTGACGAATACATGAAAATGAAACTACTAACAAATCTTATGCAGGACGCGGTCAAAGAATTCTATTAAAAGATCTTGCATGTGATTTTTAAAGTAGTTGCACATTTAAATTATTAAAGGTTAATGAACACCATGCATGCTTTGTCTATTTTTAATTTGATTGCATGTTTTAACCCTTAGAATTGGGCCTGCCTCCCGATCTGCTTGGCACTTTACATAGGAATTGGTTAGAGGGAACGACCCAAAGTGGTGATGGGCTAAAGCCAAGCTCTTCTAGACCACTCTAAATAACTATGGATGCAACAAAAGTTGTAGACAACGGGTGCTGGAATGGTATTGCGATAATTTATTCACTAGATCAATACCCACCCGAATGGATGCCCTTACTAGAATCCCTTGTTTTTAGAGGCCAAAATCCTTCTATCTGTTGGCTCAGGCATTGTGATACGTGCATGCCAAAGACACCTCTCATGTACTCCTTAGTTAGAGATAGAAAGTTCTTGGGAAGTGATGCCCCTTGAACTTGAAGCTTGGTATGCCCGAGAAGTGAGTGCACTGTAAGGGGGAGCCAGTGCTACCAAGTGTCTAGCTATCCGGCTGAGTGTTGTATTTCGAGTACAGGATTCAATAGATATTGCCCTTGCTAGCCATAGGATTTGTTGTAAATGTGCTTGATTGTCTTGAGTCAAAGTCAAACAAACATTTTGTCTTCCGTGATTGTCAAAGGTTAAATTAAAAACAAACTTTCAAAAGTGCTCATAATCAACTCAGATTTTCAAAAATCAACAACCTTCAACTCAAAACACAATCCGAACAAAAGTCTAAATTTGTCCAAGTATTCATCCAACATTTGAATATGGCTTGTCAAAACATTGAATGTCTTTGTTTCAAAATTCATGTCACTTTAGGCTAGGTTTTGCATAGTCCCACTTAGGTCCTAAGGCATATTGTCATCTCCTTTCATTTTAGTCCTTTTCATTGTAAGCATCCTCATTTTGCACTTAGGTCCAAGATCATTTTCCCTAAGTTTGCATTTCATTGTCATACTCAAGTTAGGTTTCCATTTAGGTAACATTCATGCATTATCCTTGTCATGCTAAAATTAGGTATTGCCTAGGTTGCATTTCGCATATTCCAAGTCATTGGTCTTCGCATATCCTTGTCACTGTATTGTCATATTGTCTTGGCTTCTTCTTGTCATATCATATCCTTAGATAATTTTCATGTCCTAAGTCATTGTCATAATCATTTCCTTCCTGCATTTAGTCTCAAAAATTTGATTTGTCAAACTTGGAAAATCAAAACTTTGGATGATACCCTAAGTTGTTGTTAGGGAGTCTTGACCTAGTCTAAAAATTTGTCCTTTCATTAATATCACTTTTTTCAAAACCTATCTTAGTATCCAAGCATATAGGTGCGACATTGTCAATTTGTCCTATTGTCATTTGGTCCTTTGTCCTTTAAGGTCTTGGCTTCATTCCAACTTCCCAAGGTTGAGACTTTAGGTTTACATTTCAAAAAGCTTGTCAAAATATTGAAAAACAACAAAAACATAGGTTGCATTCTTGCCATAGATTGCATTTTCATTACATTTAGTTGCATATCATACATCATCCTTTTAAAAGTGAAAAAGTCCCAAAAATATTGCATTTGCATAGTGACATGCCTGTTGAAACAAGGTCAAAGTCTAAGAAGATGGGTGAACCAATATATCAACCCATGGACAACATATCAAACTCACAGTTTCAACCCAGTCAAACATTACACATTGAAGGTTCGTCAAATACATCATTACCACAATATGGAATGGTTTAACTTGGACCACCTCCACTATATGAGCTAGTGTTTGTACCCATGAAACTAGGATATGGAAGTGTTCCACCAACGCCAAGGGAAAATGCACCTTTTGACTAGAATCAACCGAACATACAACATGAAATTCAAACTCAAACATTACATGAGAAACAAACTCTTTCACAAGGATTTGATTCAGATCAAGGCATTCAACAAGAAACAAATCCAAATATTTTACCAGATTCTTCATCAGATTCTGATGCTTCTGATGATGTTGATATGCTTCTTAAAGACCTGAAATTGACAAAAAAGATGGATAAATTCTTGAACAAGGTCTTTAAGATGCTTCCACAAAAATATCTTAATATGATGAGTAATGTGACCTCCTCAAATGAGCAAAATAATGTGCAAAGACAACAAGATGGTGATTTGTTAAGTTTCTCTCCACATCCAAACGAAGAAAATGTACAACAAGAACCTCAACACACATTGTTGAGTAAGCGTGTTTCACAAACTTTGACAGTGACTATTCCACAAAAATCAACATTTGAAACAATAAACAATCCATTTTTTACTACAACACCTTTAACACAAGATCAAATGATGGCCACACAAATGTAGACAGGTGTACCTCAACAAGAAGTGATTCCTCACATGCCTAAAATTGGAACCAAATCTAAGATGTAAGAAAGCTTTACGACTGGAATGCCTGATCTTCCGAATGTTCAAAACAATTCTACAATGCAACAAAGTTCATACGTCCTGTCAAGCTCAATATGTTTGGCAAATACTCAAGTACCCGTTACGCAAAATATATTGACAAATCCTTTGATAGTGACAACACAAAAGGCCACAAATAGTGATGTTCACCAACAACAAATGCTGCAACAATTGAGAAATACACAAAAAGCACAATCGAATGCATAAACACACAATGCACAACAACAACAATATCGCATTCAACAACAAGTTGCAATGTCTTCAGCATCATTACAAGTCAATTCAAACTTGCAACCACCACAATGGATTGGACAAACAACACAGCAAGTCAATGCAAGTGCCATACCCCATCCAAAGGAGAAACAACAAAAACCTCCCAAATAAAGTTTTTTGCAAATGATGGGATTTACATTAGGACAACAACAATTGGCACAAAGTCAACAAATGCCGATTCATCAGCATCAACAACAATATGTGCCTCAATATGTGCTAGGACAAACAAGTTATCATACATCACAACCACAACTGATGTCCATGCAATATCAATAATACCCTCAATTGCAATATCAACCAAGGCTACCAATGATGATCCCATCACAAGAAACACCGCAATAGGGTCAATGTCAAGGCATGGCACAACCACAGCAACAAGAGCTGTATCAAGAACTTTATATGCCAGAGACACCAAAGACAACAATTTTAGAATATCAACAGCCAATGGAGAACATGATGTATCGACAAAGAGTATACCCAATAATGAATGATGAACTTCCAAAATCTTCGATATCTGACACAGTTGCGCAATAGCTTGAGAAGTTACAATGAAAAATTGAAGCATTGCAAACCAAAGAGGCAAAGAAATCATACACTGATCAAGATTTATGTCCTAATCCATTTGACAAGAGCTTGTACATGCCTCCCTTTCCTAAGCATTTTGAGGCACCTCATTTTGAGAAATATAAAGGGACAGGCAACTCGAAAGACCATATACGAGCATTTTTTGCAGCATGTACTGAAGTGAGCTATGAGGAAACATATTTGATGCACTTATTCACATGAAGTCTCATAGGACAAGCCATGGATTGGTATTCACATTTGCCAGGGAACATAAAGACATGGCCGGAATTGGCTCAAAAGTTTATATCCCACTTCGCATTCAACATTGACACCAAAGTGACCATGTCAGATTTATGCAACACAAAGCAAAAGCAAGGTGAACCATTAGTGACTTTCTTACAAAGATGGTGAAGCTTATATAGTCATTCTTCCCTAGATATAGCTGAAGAACAACAAGTGAACTTGTTTATTTCAAAATTTGGTCCCAGAAATGATGTACGAGCTTAAACTGAAAAGTCCTAGTACCATTGAGAAGCTCATTAAGAAAGGGATGAACATTGAAAATGCTCTTGTGGCTAAGGGACTCATTAAACTCAACAAAGACAGTGATAACACAAACAATTCAGGGGAGAAAAATAGATTTTGGTACAAAAACAAGAATGTCACTAATGATGGAGTTGTTGATGCAAGAGTAGTGAATGCAAATCAACCCAAGTTCACGATAAAGAAATTGAGTGCTCCTAATATGCCAGCTATGCAACAAAATTAGACACAAGCAAGCAATGTTATTCAACAGCCACAACACCAACAGTATAACCAACAACAAGGTCAACAACAAAGCCAACAGCAAAAACCTTTTAGATCAAGGGATGGGCCCCCTTGATAGTTTAGACCATTGGGGGAGCCTATCGAGTCAGTAATGAAACAATTAATACAAGCAAATTTTATCAAGTTACCAGATGTCAAGGAAGAACCATTGGTAAAGCCGCATTGGTGGAATGATAATGCATATTGTGAATACCATCGGTCAAAAGGACATAAAACCACATCGTGTTTTCAATTCAAACATATGATTCAAGACTTGTTAGATCAAGGAGTAATTGAGGTAGACCCGCCCAACATGACTTCTAACACTGATCATACAATTTTCAAAACTCCTTTGCTTGATCATGACAAGGGTAAAGCATCTTCTTCAAACTCTACCCAAACAATGAATCTTAATTATGCAAATAATGGTTATAAAAATGTCATCAATTGTTTTCAAGCATCAAATGAGTATGTTTCCACCATAAGAGTAAAGGGACAAGATCCTTCTTGCGTAGTCACCACTCGTCGATCTAAAATAGTCCTGAAAGGAGCTCCTGCAATTCCTCCCAAATCCACTCCTACGAGTCAGTATAATCTCCTAGATCATCTGGGGAAGACACCTGCACAAATATCAATTCTTGAGTTATTGAGAATGTCCCCCATGCATCGCGTAGTCTTAGATAAAGCCTTAATTGAATCCACCATCCTAACAAACATTGATGTTGACCAGTTTCAAGCCCGAATTGGACATCTTGTTGTTTCCCAACATGTTGCCTTTTCTGATAATGATATTTCCCCTGATAAGCTCCCTCATAATGATCCTTTACATCTTGAAGTCTTTGTCCATAATTGCAAGATCCGATGAGTCTTGATAGATGGCGGAGCAGGTCTTAACATCTGTACCTTGAGAGTGGTCATTGGTCTTGGTTATACAGAAAATGACATTGATTCTTCCAGAAGAATAAAAATCAAAGCATATGATGATGCTGAGCACCCATCTAAAGGGGTAATTTCATTGCCTATCAGAGTTGATCCAATGACAGAAAACACTTTCCTGCAGGTCCTAGACCTCGATCTCCCTTACAATATGATTCTTGGCCATCTGTGGATCCATGCAATGAAAGCAGTTCCATCTACTTATCATTAGTGTTTAAAATATCCTTACAATGTGACTGAGATAACAATTCTAGGAGATCATAATCCATTTCAATTTTGTGCTAATCTAAAGGATTCCCCGTAGCAACAAGTCCCAGTCAATAGAGAGGCCCACTCACATAATTATGTGGATCCTAATGAGTTGTTAGATGTTGTCAAAGGAAAATTGAAGATATAAGACCAAGGATGCGGAGAGTATTCAATGGCTCAAACATTCTTTATTGGGAATTTACCAATATCTCCAAAATCACATGGCAAACCACATTTGTTGCAAAAGGAACCTAAGATAGTCATTCAATATTAGCCCCCCACTACATTTACAAGATGGGGTGAACTTGACAAGGAAACTTTGGATGATGGTGTCATAGATTCGCTTTATAAGGATCCAACTAAGACAACACCTGTCAGCTTGCCCATGGAGTGGTATGGCAAAGGGTTTACTATGCTGTAGAAAAAGGGATATGATGGTAGTAGTGGTTTGGGCCCTAACAAGAAAGGGAGACTGGAACCTATTATTCCTAAGATGCGACATCCAACTTTAGGGTTAGGTTTTGTACCATTGTGAATTGGAACATCATTTACCAAAGTGACCACATGTGGAAAAGGGCGTGACTCTGATGATGAAACAACACCTGAGGATATCCAACCTGAAACTGATTCTAATGAATGGGAATGGAGTTCCTTTTCTTCTAGCTCCTATGCCCTTGAAGATATTTTCCTTGACCCTGGTGATTTGCCCATGGAAGATAAACATGAAATAACTCCCCCTCCCAAAATGTGTCCTAATGCTTGGATAGAGTCATTCTGGGACCCAAGCTCCAAATCAAATATGAGCAGTTCAGAAAGTGATACCATAGACATCGTTATCCTTACCATCTCGGCCCTAACTCTCCCTGAAACCGATGATGACATGCCCCTTGTCTATCCACAGCTTATCCAACAGGACCAACAAGAACCGCTCAAATTGGATTGTTTTCAAAATGATGAAGCAATTGTAGAATTCCTTGGACTACGGGAAGGCATACCACAAGGTGATCATAAGGAAGGATTTTCTATTGATTTAGATTCCATAGCATATTTTGGGGAGTCAACTCCATCTTCTAGTCATAAAAATGAAAAAGAAAAAGTAAAAAATCAAAAGAATAGGTCTTTGAGTGAAAACCGTAAGGCACTCTCTGATCATGAAAAAGTAAAAATAAAAGACGTACCTGCGGGTGAAAACCTCTCTGAGGTGCCCAAAGGTGGAAGATTGGACATACCCTCGTCAAGTTAGGATAAATCAACATTGCTTGTGGAAATGACCAAAGAGATAAATTTGGGTACACCTGACAACCCTAAGGTCATTCATTTTGCTGCTTCTCTATCAAAACAAGAAAGAATATATTTTGTCAATTTCTTTCTCAAGAAAAAGATCAATTTTGCATGGTCTTATGCAGATATGCCTAGCCTTGATCCTAAATTAGTCCTTCATCACTTGCCATTAAAACTAGATGCCAAGCCCGTCAAACAAAAGCTTAGAAAGATGCATCCCCAGGTGGCTCTCTTGGTCAAAGTGGAACTCAAAAAATGATTAGATGTGGGCTTTATCAAACCAATTGATTATGCAAATTGGATTTCAAATTTGGTACCAGTTAGCAAAGTAACTGGGGGCATCCGAATCTGTACGGATTTTAGGGATCTTAATAAAGCATGCCCTAAAGATGACTTTCCACTGCCGAATATAGACATCATAGTTGACATGACTATTGGATATGAGATGCTATCATTGAGGGATGGTTTTTTCGGATATAATCAAATTTGTATTGCTCCTGAAGATCAACATAAGACTGCATTCACATGTGCTTGGGGTACCTACTGCTGGAATGCGATGCCCTTTGGCCTTAAAAATGATGGAGCAACATATCAAAGAGCTATGACAACAATTTTCCATGATTTTATGCATACTTTGATGGAAGACTATGTTGATGACCTATTATGCAAATCTAACACAAGAGATAGTCATCTAGCTATCCTCGGCCCAATCTTTGATTGAATGGAAACCTACGAGCTCATACTCAACCCAAAGAAATGTGTCTTTGGTGTCACAGCTGGCAAATTATTAGGGTACATTGTTTCTCACAGAGGCATCGAAGTAGACCTTGAAAAGGTTAAAGCAATAATGGATATGCCTCCTCCTTCAAATCTCCATCAATTAAGAAGTCTGCAAGGAAAGTTACAGTCAATCCGCCAGTTTATAGCTCAATTGGTAGACAAATGTCATCCCTTCGAGCATTTATTGCATAAAGGTGTCACTTTTAAATGGACTGAGCAATGTCAATCAACATTTCAAACTCTCAAGGATTATTTGCTATTGCCACCTATTCTAATGCCTCCTATAGAAGGGAAGCCATTCATATTGTATATCTCTCTAACTGAAATGGCACTGGGAGTTCTCTTAGCCCAACAGGATGAGAAAGGCAAAGAATGGGCTATTTATTATATCAGTCGGACGCTAGTAGGCTATGAGCTGAATTATTCAACTATTGAATGGGCATGTTTAGCAGTGGTATTTGCAACACAGAAGCTTCGACATTATATGTTAAATCATCAGACATTGCTAGTTGCAAAAATTGATCCTTTGAAATACTTGCTTAGCGGGGCAACTTTGATAGGTCGCCTAGCAAAGTGGGTTATGATCCTCAGTGAGTTTGATATTGAGTACATTAAGAGAAAGGTAATAAAAGGACAAATCATAGCGGATCAACTTGCAGAGGCACCTATTCATGATGATCATCCAATGTTGATGGATTTTCCAGATGAACTAGTCTTTGCTGTCACATCTTCTAATGAATGGAAATTATATTTTGATGGATCCCATACCAAATTCGGGTCCAGAGCAGGCAAATTGTTTGTCACCACTCAAGGTGATGCTATTCCCAAATCCTACAAAATAACTTTCCATTGCACCAATAATATTGCAGAATATGAAGCTCTGGTCATAGGACTCCGAGTAGCAATCCACTGGAACATCACACATTTGCAAGTCTATGGAGATTCCCAGTTAGTCATCCATCAAGTGAATGATGACTATGAAACAAAAGATGAAAAGCTTATTCCCTACAAGCATATGGTGTATTTATTCAAGACAAAATTTACGGTTATCCATTTCAGTCAAGTTCCAAGAATTCAAAACAAGTCAGCAGATGTGATGGCAACTATTTCTTCCATGTTAAATATGCCCCACAATATGGACAGATGTGAATTTTTGGTCGAATAGTTGCTTGTCCCATCTTTTGAAATTCTGACAGTAGATGTGATGTGTGTTCTTGTTGGTCCTAATTCCCCATGGTACAATGACATCTATCAATATTTGAAATCCCAAGCCTTACCACCTAACCTTTCCACTAACCAACATCGAGCCTTCATCCTCCAAACTACCAAATATGTCATCATCGCAGTGACCCTTTACCGTCATTCCTTTGACCACACCCTCCTAAGGTGTTTGGATTTTGACGAGGCACAAACGGCTTTACACGAGGTTCATGATGGTATATATGGGGGCCATTTCAATGGTCTAAGTCTAGCTAAAAAGTTGATTCGTGTTGGGTATTATTGGCCCACTATGGAAAATGATGCTCATGATTTTGTCAAGAAATGCTACAAATGCCAAATCCATGGAAATTACACTCATGCACCAGCTCAAGAATTTCACTCCATCATATCTCCATGGCCCTTTTCTCAATGGGGATTGGATCTTATTAGCGAAATTCACCCGGCATCTGCAAATGGACACAAATTCATCATCATGGCCATAGAATACTTTACAAAATGGATCGAGGCTATCCCCATGACCTATATCACTGGTTTTCAAATTTCAAATGTTTCTACTGAATTATATCATATGTAGATATGGGGTTCCCCTTGCAATTGTCATAGATAATGGCCGTCCATTTAAAAATAAAGATGTCATAGAACTCTATGAAAATTTTTGCATCCAACACCGTTTCTCTAGTCCTTATTATCCACAAAGTAATGGTCAAGCCAAAGCATCAAATAAAACCATCATTAAGATCCTGAAAAAGGTTGTCAATGACACTGGTCGAGATTGGCATGTATAGTTGAATCCAGCACTATGGGCTTATCGCACTTCCATCCACATACCTACTGGCGCAACACCTTATTCCTTGGTGTATGGTGTGGAAGCCATTTTACCCTTAGAAGTGGAGATTCCCTCTTTGTGTGTTTCCTTGCAACATTTGATTGATGATGAAATGTACAGAGTCTCTCGGTTGCATTAGCTTGAGATGTTAGATGAGAAATGTCAAATAGCCCTGACACATTTGCAGGCATATCAAAACCCTCTCTGTCGCTCTTATAATAAGAAGGTCAAAGGGTGACACTTCAAAGTGGGAGATTTGGTTTTAAAGGTGAACCCGAAGAATGTACAATCTACTGACATCATCAAAGGAAAGTTTGAGCCTAATTGGGTTGGGACTTTCATAGTTACTACAGCCTATGGCTCAGGGGCATATCAGCTTGCAACCCCAGAAGGTGAACCTTTGTCAGATCCTGTAAATAGCATGCACCTTTGCAAGTACTGGGCATAGTTCTTTTGTCAGCAGTTCTTTAATATGATCCTGAAAAAATACAAAAAAATCAAAAAGCTCAAAAAAAAAAAAAAAATACACAAAAAATCAAATAAAAAGTGAAAAATTGAAAAGAACAAAAGTAAAGAAAAATAATTTGCCCTCTAGTGAAAACCTGGAAAACAAGCACTTTGGGCAAGTACCATGGTGAAAACCTGGCAAACAAGCGCCATGTGTAAAAGATTATTGCTCTGTCATCTATCATGACCCCTAGCTATACTTTCCCTCTGCAGGTTTACAATGCTTATCCTTGCCCTAACCCAATGTTCTATTCCAAGCCTGTGATTGGTCAACATCATTGTCTTGCATACTCAAGTTCTAGTCCTTGTGCATGTGTTTTGATCCTGGTCACTGTATATATCTTTCAAATTTTCATTGGGTGTGTGCCCCTTGTCATAATCAATTACTGGAGCTTTCAAATCACATAATGTCTTGAAATAATCCAAAAAAAAAAAATCAAATAATGTCCTGAAAAAATCCCTAAAAATCAAATAATGTCCTGAAAAAAATCTCTAAAAAGTCAAATAAAGTCCTTAAAAAATGACAAAAAAAATTCCAAAAACATCAAAATCAAAAAATGATTCCTTTGGCATTTTGCATTTTGTCAATAAATGGTCCCCTTCATGCATGGATAGATTGTTGAGCATACATCCAATGACAAATTGATCAAACATTTATGTAGACAACAAACAAATAACATGTTGCAACATTATGCTTTAATGAAATCACGTATTAACAGATGAACTTTTCAATCAAACTCAACATTCAAACTGATCAAAATTGTCATATCAATAAATCAACATCAATATCATTTCTCCTTGTCACTATTATCATGGGTCTTATACAGGGTGTGGTATACTCGAAACCAGACTGTGTCCTGTCTTAGACGGGGTACCGCATTCCCTGAAACCAGACAATATGATCATTCTTGTTTTTCACTTTTGACAATGATGATCAAAATGTTTGTTTGACTTGGTTGAATTTGTGCGTCTTATCTTTTTATTGATTTATCTTTGGCTTTGATCATGTTCCTATGTTGCTCGATGATATCACTACATGATTTAGAGTGACCAGGATGGTTCATGGTCCCTTTCCTCTTTTTTTGTTATGTTTGCTATTTGTGGAATGTTTGTTACAAACTGGGGCAACTATATCATTGGGTGTCTATGATAAGTATGTTCACTTTGTGAATGCCGCACATACCTTGACCCTTGATGCTCTGCATCCGCTTTGCTACATTAAATAAAGGTTCTCACCTACTTCTGTGCATTGGTGAAAGCAAGTTTTTCTTCATCTCTAACTGTCCTCTGTCTAATTTCTTCTCACTAACATTTCTTCTGTCAGTTTGGGCAGTCAGTTTGGTCTAGTTCTCTGATCTCCAAAAACATAAGTTGTATCCTACATTCATTGATTAGTACATTTTCATTATATCAAGTCCATGCAAAACCATTTTATCCATTTCATATTATAAATGCATCAAAAACACATAAAAATATATTCATACATGTTCCACAATGGTATATAAATAGTGCATAAGCCATCCATACATGGAAAGTACATATAAGCCATAACACATTGCATTCTATCATATAGTTGCATATCATATCATATATCAAAACAATATTGGAGTACAAAATTGGACTGTCTGTCCTAAGTATGGCCCGCAGGCTGAGTATATAATGTCAAACTATATATGTCTCTGTCATAAGGAGCACATGCCTCTGTCACTGGATGCTCCCTCTGTCCTCCTCATCCCTACTATATCTTGAGGATGAAGCCCCTCCTATCCCTGGTCCTGGCTGTGGTGGTCTCCTAGGTCCACTCACCCCCATGCTGCTCACTAACCTCCAAGAGCATGGTCTGCTCTCTGTCCTTAACTGTGACTGATATGTTGCTGCTCTCTGCTCTGGTGGAACTGCACTCTCATAAAGTGTCCTCAACTAGCGTATCTCATCTCTGATCTCTACCAACATCTATGCCATCTCACGTGCACTGGCATCCCTAATCAACCCAATATACTCGGTCACTCTCTGCTCTGCTTGCTGTGGTTGGGCTATCGTTGTATCTCAAGCCGCTATTAGTCTGGCTATCTCTACTCTGAACTAATCCTGCTCTATCCTCAAGATAGCATTCTATCTCTCTAATGTGGCAATGTAATCATGCTGACTCGCTATGGTGGCCCTACATGTTTGCATCTCCTCTATGCTCACTATCTCCTATCCTATGGGTATATCCTACAATGCCTCATGATCTATCGGATCTGACTCATCTCGCTGCATGCACCTAGGACTCTCATCATCCCCCTCATCCTCATCATCCCCCTCATCCTCATCATCTCCCTCCTCATCATCTCTCTCCTCACCATCCCCCTCATCCTCATCATCTCTCTTCTCCTCTCCAGCAAGTGGGAAGTCCTCTTGTCTCCTAGGTACCAAACTATCAGGATCTGTCAATCGCACTGGCCATCATCATGCAAACCATCGCTCATACTCCTCTGTCATCTCGGCATCTACAACAAATAATCTCCAATCCTACTGTCTCCGCTGTAGCTGTGTGAAGTCAGTATATGCTATGTGTGGCTAAATCATCCTCCCTCACTAACTCGTCTCTCTGTGAGATTGGGCAAAGTGTGCAGTCCCTATCGATACATCCTGCCTCTCTCCAAACTATCATTTGACTCTCTCTGGCAGATACATCTCAATCACTCTCTGGTGGTTCATTGGTTGCCCAATCAGGTATCTCTCCTATCTACAATACGATAGCTCATCACTATCATCTGACCATCCAGGGCAATCAAGATATGGCCTTCATGTGAAATCTCTCAATCTATCTAGCTCATGTCACCAATACAGTATGTATCCAAATAGACCCTGTCTTAGCGTACCCCCATAATAGTACACATATGGTCGATGTGGTACTACCTATCTCTCTGCAATCGGTCAACATATGGCTATGTGCTCAAATGCTCGTACCTATAATAGTGTGACCCCACAGCTCAATGTCGAAACCCTTTGATATGCTATCTAATGCAACTGAAAATATAGCATGGCAAGCACACATGGTCCCCATGCATATACAATCCCCTCTGTCGCCATCCACTCTAGCACTCTTCCCCATCCAATAGGGAATCCATGTCTTTGTCTATCCCCTACTAATAGGCATGCTATAACAACTACTATCACCACATATCATTGATCATACTCTGTTGCGATGGTCTCCCAGCGAATCTCCCTCTCTATGATATCAAGCTCATCTGCATCGCACTCAAATAATCTGCACAATGAGTCTCTCCCTATCACTGGGTCATATACTATCATCTCCCCATGAATCGGAATGTGGAGGATACGCCACACGTCCTCTAGTGTCACCGTCACCTCTCCAGTTGGCAGATGGAATGAGGAAGTCTCTAAATACCATCGCTCTACCAATGCAGTGAGCAGTCCTATGTTTGCCCTAATCTCGGGCATGTATGTGATATAGTATAATCCAAGTCTTGCTAGTGTATCTTTGTCAGTACTCCTGAGTCTGTATCGCAACATGAAGCAGTCAGGTCTATTCTCCCATGTAATCAATGGATACTATCGACTCTGCATCACAATTGGGGCACAAATTTGTCAGTTTTAGGGTTTTCTCCTAAGGGCTACATTTCCTTGTTTCATGCACCAATCAAGGTTTTTCTTATCTATTTTGACCTATCCTACCCTTATCCCCCTTTTCAGGAGCATCCGTGTGCTATTTTCGGTCAAATTTGAGTCCTAAGTGCACAACTGCGCCCGTGTACCCTGTCCTACACCTGTGTAGTATCAAACTGCGCCTGTGTACCTTACACAGGTGCAGAACTTGTTTACACAGGTGTAGAATGCACCCACATAGGCACAAAACTCCCTTTTTCCTTCTTCTATGGGCCCTGCAATGTACCACAAGCAAGCAAAATTCATGAAATTTGACATATGAGTTTTTGAGCTACATACCACTTGTCCCACGTCATCCGATCATCTGTAGGTGTGTACACATTCCCCGAGATGATCTACCATTGGAATGTTCACCATCTCTATGCAAGGGTCCTTTTCTAGAGCAACAATTCCTCCACTTTGGCCAGTGCAAATGAGCTCTTTTCCTTCTCCTTGTATCATTTATAGCTCTTTGTCAGTACCTAGATGGATGTGCATGCTCTCCATCTTATGTTGGTCATGGTTTTTTGCACCTTCCACTACTTGTCATTTGTGTATCCGATCTCCGATCTTTCATCCGTTCAATCCTATCATTTTCTATCATTCTTATCAATCAATTGGCCTCTTTTTTTGATTTTTCCAGCCAATTCCTCGAGGGGGCATGCATATGTCATTGTTATTGTCTGGGGCATTTTCATTATTGTTCTTTGAAACAATGCTTAAAATCGCATTGTCTCAAAGAGGGGCAAAATGTAGACATCTAAAAATGGTCAACGCTTGCAGAGTCATACTTTAACATCTGCGAATTGCCTTATTTTAGGGTTTTTGCATTGCATTAACATTTCATCTATGTTGCACGCTTGGTCTTTATCATTTGTGAGCATCGAGTCCTTCTTCTGCATTCCTCATTTTTCTCACTTTCAAATTCGGTCTTGTCGATAACAATCTTCAGTCATGATTTTAGTCAATCTTATCCTGTCACATCAATGTGCGTGCTCATTTATCATCATTTTGGACATCGTCAATCCTAATCGATGATAGAATTAGGGTTTTGTCCTCTTGTCAATCTTTCAATCATCTTTGGCCTATTAGTAATCATTTGCGATTACCAACTTGTCAATCTCATCATTTTGTGATCGATTCATCATCGATCCTTGTCCTCTTGTCAAACTTGTCATTTAGCGATTGATTCATCATCGATCCTTGTCCTTGTCAATCTTGTCACTTTGCGATCGATTCATCATCGATCCTTGTCCTGATCAATCTTGTCATTTAGTGATTGATTCGTCATTGATCCTCGTCCTTGTCAATCTTGTTATTTTGCGATCAATTCGTCATCAATCCTTGTCCTGATCAATCTTGTCATTTAGCGATCGATTCATCATCGATCCTCATCCTTGTCAATCTTGTTATTTTGTGATCGATTTATCATTGATCCTTGTTTTGATCAATCTTGTCATTTTGTGATCAATTCGTCATTGATCATTGTCCTTTTCAATCGTGTCAATTTGGATCAATTAGTCATTGTTCCTCATCAATTGGCGCCTATCAATTTGATCTCTTTGTCAATCTTGGTCAATTTGTCAACCAATCTCAATCATTTGTCAATATTGGTCCTTTGTCAATCAAAATCATGATCGAATCGACAGTAATTTCTTGTTGTCTTGACCTAATTCCTTGTCCTCTTATTTCTAAGGTTTTATGATTTGATCATTAAATCCTTTTCTTCTTCTTGGTGGGTTAAATAAATCTATTTATTTAGTCCTAGGTCTTTTCATGAATTAATTAATGGATGAAAACCTATTAATTAATTCACCTAATTTCTATTTCATATTTTTCCTCAATTTTCCAATTTACTATTTTCTCCTAATTCCTAATTTCTATTTCTCCTATTTTCTTTAATTTTTCTAATTTTTCCCCTAATCTCATGGGAGTGGTATTTCAATTTTGTCATAATTTGTCATAATTTGTCAATCAATCAATCTTGCATGTCAATTTTGTCATAATTTGTCAATCAATCAATCTTGAATGTCAATTTTGTCATAATTGTGTCAATCAATCAATCTTGCATAGAAAAAGTCAATCTTTTCATAATTTGTCATATTTGTCATCCTTTATTTGAAATTTCCTTTCAAATCTCTTCATGCTAATCTTTTCATCTCTCCAATTTGTCTATAAATTGGATGATTTTCTTCAAAAAAAAGATCAATCACATTTTCGAGTAACCTTATGCTACAGATTTCATTAAAAACTTGCTTTCCACTTGCAAATGCACTTTGTAGGTGAGAACAACATCAAATTGGAAGGTGAAAGAAGAACAATGGAGCCACATGAAGGAGATATCTACATTTGGTTTGCTTTGATTTCATTTTGAATATCTTGTCTTCATGTTTTCATTGATTAGATTAGGATTGTTTTCATTGCAGTTTTAGGTTTTGTGATTGTCCTAATTGTTATTTGCTTTGATGAATCCTCAATTTCCTAGTCTACAGTTTCCTATTTTATGACCCTTGCTCTTATGAAATTCATAATACTCATCATCATTCCACCAATTTGGTTTAACCTTTGGCTCATATGGAGGCAAATATGGAATTGTTATTATTTTGTTTGCCACTAGCTTCTTGAAAACTGACTCTAGTGGTTCTCCCAATGGTGTGTACTTCCTTTATGATTTGGAACTTGTTTGAGTATTTACTTGATTATTTGTAGAGCTTGATCTAGAAAAGATGATTTTAGGTCATATTATATTGGCATCAACGACACCATCATTGACTGTGCTCTTGTTTTTATTCCAAAATCTTGGCTTGTCTTTTCCTTTATAGTCCTCTTTGTTTTCTTTGAATATTTTGATGATGCCTTGCTCAATTAGGACCTTCTTTGTTGCTAAGCCTTTTTCAATGATGTCCTTGAAGATGGACAAACAAGATTTTCTCAAGTCATAACCAATGTCTTTGTTAACATTCTGGGTGAACATTTCTACCATTTGTTTTTGTGGAATTTTACAAGAGCATCTACTGGCTAGATTCCTCCATCTTTGTAAAAATGATGAAAAAGACTCTCCATATTTTTGCTTGGTGTTGCACAAAGTAGTGACTGATATATCTATCTCTATGTTGTATGAGAAATGTTGGATAAATGCCTTTGCTAAGTCACCCCATGACTTAATTCCAGGTGGAAGTTGGGAGAACCATTCCATAGCTTGATCACCTAAGCTCTAAGGAAATAATCTCATCAAATATGTCTCCTCTGCTGCTACTTCAATGCAGGCTATGAAAAATTGTCTTATGTGTGCCTTAGGATCCCCTTTTCCTCTGTACTTATCAAAATTAGGTGTCACAAAGTGTGTAGGAAAAGGAGGCATTGGAATACTTTTGTCAAATGGATATGGACATATGTCTCTCATTGTGTAAGTTGGCTTTGGTGTATTTATGTCCTCCATTTTCTTTTGTAAGTCCTTGATTTGTTGTTCCAAATTGTTCTTAGGTGGAGACTGACTTCTTGGACCATACCCCATGCCTGAATCACCGTGTGGAGGAGGAGAATGTTGCATATATTGATGATATTAATCATACACATGTTCATATGGAGGAGGTCTGTAGTGATGTTGCGTATATGGACCACTTGGTATAGAGTCATGGTGAGGAATGGAATATATGTTTTGTCCATGTATACCATACTCTATCGGAATTTCATGAATTTGTTCTAATGTGTTGCCCCCAAATTTGACACGGGGTTTCCTTGTGTCCAAATTTTGCTCATGCCTCTGGATATCCAATTGCTTTGGTGGTTGATCCTTAGCATTGGTATGAGATTGAGCATATTTTTCTGCATAAAACTTCCATAATGGTCTACGAAGGTGATTATCATATGCTTGACCATGTGTTTATGGTATCTCGGGTTTTTGAAACAAAGATGATGGTGATTCAGGCACCATATATGGTCCTCTATTGCCTCCACTATTAGGCCTCCTTTGATCCATGTTGGAATGAGTTTGTTGCAAAGGTCGATTTTCCATTATTTGAGACATGTCAAAATCATGAGGGATCTTGGCTCCACTTTGTGCCATCACTTGTAGGAAGTATTGTCTATCTCTCCTCATTATTTCCTCAATCAATTGATTGAAACGGGGATCCATAATGGATTCTTCCACTTCTGCTAAATGTACTGAAATGTTGTCCATATTGTCATTATGTGTATCATTGTTGTTTGTAGTGTCCATGTTCTCAACATCTGGAATGTTTCTATAAGCATCCATGTCAGGTAATGTAGTATGATCAGAATTGAAAAAGATATCATTGTCATACTCATAGGAACTCATGTTTGTGGACTCTTGAGCCTATTTAGCTTCTCTCCTAGATTTTTGGAAATGGGTTTCAACCATGAACTAGGTATTGATCAAGATGTGTGAGACTAGATGAAAATGGAAAGATATGAAAGACCAAGAGTTGGATGTAATGTAAATGAACCTGAAGTGTACTTACAATGTCCAAAGTGTAAGACCAAGTATGTATGTAGTAGAGTAGGTGTGACTTCCAAAGAGATGATAGTTTCTCTTGATGAGGTAAGTTGACCTTGACTCTAAGTAAGACCAAATGAGACCCAAAGGTGATAGACCTTGATGAGGGACCACTTAGCAAAATGTTGTTGTATTTAATGTGTTGACAAAGTATAATGAGGACAAGCAAGTGACCTTTTGACTCAAGTTTAGACAAATGTGTATGTAATGTAAGGTGTAAAGAAATGATGGATTTTGTGAGACCCAAAGATAGGTTGAATGCTATATGAAAACCTAGAGAGATACCTAGGAAGCTCAATAAGTTTGAAACTAACTATTCTTGTTTGTTGGATGGTAACAGATTTTCAATTCTGAACACAGACGTGCCTGTATACTTCACAGATGTGCTTAAATGACACAAACGCTATTCTGTCAGACACAGACATGTTTCTAAAAATTGTGTAAATACAACGTTGCTCAAAGACATAGACGCATTTCTGCCCTTCACAAACATGGTTATATGACACAGACACGTTTCTGGAGATTTTGTGCAATTTTCCCAATGTGTAAAGTTGTTTGTTGTGACCCAATCTGAATTTTTTTTTTGACTATTTTTTCGTGATAAGAGGACATAGTGTTGATTAAGACTCAATGTTTGCAAGTGTTTAGACTTCAAAATGACTCAGAGAAAAGTCTGTTGTTTGATGTAAAAATATTTTTCATACACTTGAAGACACAAAAGACACAATGTTTCAATGTTTGGTCTTGAATGTTTGATTGTTCAAAATAAGACAAGCACAATTCTTATGGCTGGCCAGGACAATAGTTGTTGATTCCCACATGAGTCTACACTATTCAGAGCGGAAACTTAGATGCTTGACCCCACTAGCTCCACCCTTGGCACTCACTTCTTAGGGTAGCCAAGCATCAATCCCCATGAAAACTCCTCGTGGCAAACTTTGTATCTCTACTAAGAACTGTATGTGTGTGGGCCGCTCCAGAGGTCTGATCTCCTGCCCCAACAACTAGAAGGATTTTGGCTTCTAAAACAAAAAGGTGCTAGTAAGGGCATCCACTCATATGGCCATACATGCAGCACTTTTAGCTCTGTAAATACAGAAGGTTCCCAGCCGGTAGGGGTTACGCCCTACAACTGATCAAATAAATTTAATCAAATGGGTTTATGGGGAGACATAGTGTCGGTATGAATTAATCAGCACACGTTATCCATAGTTTTCACCATGAATAAAGTTATTTATAGTGGTTTGGAAGAGGATGGCTTTTCCTTGCTACCACTTGGGTTGTTCTCTCCTCACTAGTAGTCCTAATGACCACCCGGAGAGACAGGCCCTCTAAAGATTCAACAAAAAGAGCCTATTGCCCAAGACACAAAAGACAATGGTTCAATTTTATCGCACCAATTGAAGTGTTTGCTAGTCTATGAAAACAAGACACACAATAAAGATCAAAAACCCTTGCCAAGGTCCTACAACAAAGATTTATTAGTAATTTGGATTGTTTTAAATGATCACCCCTTCCTGCAAGCACACAAGTTAGGTAAATTTTAGATCCAAAAGACTTTGTGAAAATAGGAGCCTTCAACAAAATGATTTTTCTTTCAAAACAAGCTTCACCAATTTCGTTAGTTAGATCTGAAGATGTTAACTCAAAATAAACCAGATCTCAAAATCTGAATGATGAAAAACCGAATCAAAGAAACCCAAAATGTAACAACTTCACACAAACGCGCTTAGATCTAACACAAACGTAGTTCCAGAACACAAATGCCTTATAACTTCACAGATGCACTTAGATCCAACATAGATGTGATTCCAAAACACAAACGCAGTTCTTGGATGTAGACACGCCTGAAGACCTCACAGACGCGACTAGGGAACACAAATGCGTTTCCCAGAATCTGCAAAAAAAAAAAATACTGTCAAAGATTTAGACACGATTCCAGATGTCACATACATAGTAGGAAATCAAAAACGCAATTCGAAAGCATGCAGACGCAAAAATATCAAAATGTTGTCGGAAATATCAGATCTGCAACTTCAAAACACAAAATCTGCAACAAAAGATGTTAAATGCAAAAGGGACAAGAGTCCCACTGGGCGTGCCAAAATGTTTACAGTGAAAATGGATAACAATAATAATAATATTGAAATACTAAATGAATTCAACCACAAAACCCTATCCTAACAACAACGAAGATCCACCATAACATATGAAGATTACCTAAGACAATGCAAATCAAATGAAACCACAAAGATTATACCATCACATGTCCAATAGGATTTGAATCTCCATTTTTCCTATCTCCATTGATCTTGCTTGATATATTTGCTCTCAGATTTTATATGTGCACAAGAGCTCAACAAAGAATGGAAATGTGGTTGCAAGTAGGATCGCATATGTTCGAAAAGCGTAGTATAGTTGAGTAGTCATCAGGGGGTTGATAATGAAGGAAGCATCTCTTTATATAGAAGACACTATATGAAATGGAGGGATAAGATTGAGAGGTGTAAAAGATAAATGGTTGGCTATGATTAAAGGTTAGGTAGAGGAAATAAGAAAATAATAAGAGGGTAGGTAGTGTATGAATTAAGAGATGAATGACATGTGTCATAAGTGGTAAAGGTTAATGAATTAATTAAATAAATAAAGATTTATTTAATTAATAGAGGAAGTGGGATCAATTAAATAAATAAAACTATTTATTTAATTTAAGGAAAAGGATAATTTAAATAAATAAATGTATTTATTTAAATGAGAAATAAGGCTAGAAGAGGATAAATGAATTAATTAAATAGATAAAGATTTATTTAATTAATAGAAGAATTGGGCTAAAATAATTAAATAAATAAAGATATTTATTTAATTAGACTGGACAATTTTAGGTGTCTACAGGATGCATACAAGCTTCAGAACTTTCAAAAGAAAGTTTCTTACAAACAACCATCTTTTCCAAGAAGTAGTTAAAAGTCCTTTTCAACATCTGCGACTTCCTCTTCTTGTTGTTCTGTTGCAACCTCTTCTAACTGCTCTACATCTAGAACCATGTAATTTCTTGTCCACTCTTGGTATACATCATCAGCAAGCCACGAGAAGTTAATCACTTTTCCTTTCGTCTTGGCTAATCTTTTCCAAGAGTTCCTCATTTTGTTGACCTCTGAATTTAGAAAACCAAGTGTGATTTGATTTTTTCTATCTCCTCAATTGTTTTGACAAATAGGGAAGTATCATCTGTATTAATGATTCCTTTGAATCTTAATGATAGGTTGGCTTCTAATTCATTAAGCCATATTTGTTTGTCCTTCAATTGAGTTGGACTAGCAAAACCCCTTGGGAGTAATTCAAATACTTGATCAGTGTACTCTTTCTTGTACAAGTTGATCTTTCTATCTGCATTATCTACTCCTTCTACTAACTTTGCTAGATCCTTTGTTATGTCACAAGTGGATTTGATAATGGGGTCAGCCCCTGCCTCATCATAAGATACACAAATAAGTTCTAGATCCTGCTCTCTAGGTTTCCACTTGTCAAAAATAGGCATTAGAACAACCTTGTCTCCATTGGGTTCTTTCCACATGTCCAAAATTTTTCTCATGTTGTTGAACATTAATGAGGACCCTATGGAGTCAGCAAAACTCAAAATTGTAGCCCTCACTCTCTCTTTATATTTCTTTGCAAACAGGGTTTGGGCATGTTTTAGCTTCTCCAATTCATGGGGAGTGATCTCAACTGATTGGGAACTAGAAGGTGTTGGAGATGGTGGGAATTCAATAATGGAGCTAGTAGGTGGAGGCCGTGTAGAAGAAGAAGCAATCATCAATGTTGAGGACTCACCTTGATGGTATTGTCCTGCCAACTGGCTTTTCAACATGGCAATGATGCTATCTCTACCCATTACCTCCTCCTTTGAATTGTTGTAAGCTTTTAAAACTATCTCCAACTTAGCTTGGAGATCTGCCTTTTCCTTTGCTTCTTTCTCTACCACTACAACACTAAACTTTACAGTCTCTAGGACTGTGCTAGCAACCTCCACTACCCTAGTGCTTTGTACTCTTTTCACTATCATACCTCCAAGGTAGCTTGACCCTGGGGTGTCCTTTTTCTTTCTATTTTCATCTCTTTTCAGAGGCCACATGACCAGGGCAGCATTATCCTTTCTGAAGGTGACTCCTTCCATAGGCTTAGTCTCCTTCCTTACTGCCTCTAAAACCAAGGCATCTACTATATCCCATTCAGGGAGAATGAGTACACCAGCCTTTGCTACCATGTCTCTTCCTTGCTCAGGAGTGATGGTCTTGAACTTAGTGACCATTTATTGCTTTATTTCTTCCTCCACCATAGCTGGATCCTTGTGGGGCTACTCACTCTTCCTCTTCTTACATCTAGTATTAAACTGATCAATATTCTTCTTCCACATGAATTGAATGAAAGCTCCTGATGTGACAAAGTTGCTATCAGCCAAAAAATCCTCACTGACTTGTTTAATATCAAGATCCAGCTCTTGGCCTTTGAACTCATTGGTGGTTATGTTCATCTCAGCATTAAGGGGCTCTTCCAGCATTCCCTCTTCTACTTCATCATAGGTGTAGGTTATCTCCCCAAGACTACCTAATTGTAGTAGTTTCTTAACTGCTGCCTGTTCATCTCCCATATGAATAGGGCATTGAGATGGGGAATATAAAGGCTCATCAGATTGCACTTCCTTTCCCACCCTTTGCTTCTTTGGGGAGTCCTGAATGTCAATGACATCTTGTATTTTCCTCTTCCCTCTTAAAGTAGAAGGCTCCCCTGTTGTTGGAACTAGCACACTGTATTTGGACTTTTTATGTAGCACATAATCACCTAGAGGGATTGCTTTGGCAGATGTAGACCTAGTTGAAACTAATCTTGCCTTCTCAGGGTTATTTTTAATCACTGCCTCCCTCTTCTCTTTCAATGTCTGCATTACATCTTCAAAACAAAGAATTAAGAATTTTGTCTTTTCTTCAAAGGGGTGGAAACTGGACAAAGGGTCATAGGTGGTGTCAAATTGGTGCACAAAATCTAGGGCCTTCTTGTAGGCCACCCACTTTTCTTTCCTTAGCTCTTTCTCATCCAAATCGAACTCATTCCTGATGAGGTCTTCAAGGAATTGGAATTGGTGAGATCTACCTCTGCATACTGCCCTTTTTCTAAACATGTCATTGAAGAAATCTTCAGGGTCAGCACACATTGATACTGCAGTTGATAAATGGTAGGGTTGAAGGAAATATTCAAAGCACTTCCAACCCCCTTTAGTTATTACAAACTGGTGTGCTATAGTTATTGTAGGGAAAATGGTCCCTTTACCTCTACCTGTTAGCTCTGCTTCTTGCACACTTCCAATCTACTTGAGGACTTCTGCAATTCCTATTTTTAGTGGGACCTGATATGGCAACAAAAATGGAGTGCCTCTGAAACCATACACTCTGAAAACTATGGAAACGGGGTATAAGTACACATCACCCCAATTGTGGACAATTTTGATATCTTCAGCAAACTCCTTTGGCCTAAGGAACTCCAAAAGAGCTTTAGGGACTCTTGGATTCTCTGAGCATAAAAGAGTCCTGATTTTGGATGCAAAGCACTTATCAAACCTCAAGTAGCTAGCATCTTCTCTATCCCATGATAGCACTATGCTCCATAGCTGAACTGGCATCTTCTCTTCGTCCTTTTCTTTCACTAGATCCATTCCATTTGTAAAGTAATCACCACCCTTGAATAGAAATAGGTGCATGAGGAGGGAGTACCATCCAAAAGGCCTATCAACTTTTCCATTCTTTATCCCTATCAAGACTTCATGGATGGCATCAGTAATATAAGGGGCATAATCAAATGTCACTACCAGAGAAGGATTTAAAATTTGAGCAATCATTAACATGTAATGAGTTGGCATGTTTGCTTCAGCATCCTCTCCAAAAATGTTGCAGAGTGACCAGTATAATCCCTTGGCTCTAAGAGTGAACATATTTAAGGAGAAAGGCTCCATGGCATTAGGTCCTACAACACGTAATCTGCCTATTTTAACAAAGAATTCTTTAAGAGGCCTATTCCTAAGATGATTCCTCTATACATTGTAAACCTAAGCCAATGATTTAAAATTGATGGGTTCCAAGTAATTGGACACTTCACTAAGCCCAAATACATTTCTGAACTCCTCATCATTTATTTCAATGAGGGTTTTTCCTTTTATGTCCCTAACACTCTTTTTAATGGGGTCATAGTTGTGTGCAATCTGAGTCAAGAGATCCACATCCATGAACACTCCAGGGACCACCAATTTGGCTACATCCAACTCCCAAATATTGTTCATTGGGGCTGGGGAGTGTCTCATACTGAATCCGACCTTGAATAAACCCAACCCAGACAACCCTATCTACGGGTCTCTCAGCCAATTGCCTTTGTCGTACAATCCTTCTCCCATTCTCAGGCGAGGAGCTTTTGGCACCAACTCTTTAACCTTAGCTGCCACTTTAGTTGACATGGTTAACTGTTCTAGGAAATCATCACAAATTGCCCTCTCATGGTAATTAACTTTAACTCTCTTTTAGGTGCCATCTCAATAATACTATGCAAGTAACTTAATTACTAACCACAACAATTCTATAACAGAACAAAACCCCAATTCAAACAAACTATCAAGTAATTGCTAAGAAAAAATACAAGAAAACCTATTCTTGGCTTAAAGAAATATGCTCTGCACCCGCTTTTTCACAACAACTCTTCAAAATGATGCCTACATTCAATTGATGTGAGACCATATATAGTAATCGGGCTCTTAACTGCAACATTGATACCGCATGCTTTGGTCATCCCTTCAGAATTGAATTCATGGAAGAATTCAAAAATTTGGCTCCAACGGGTCATAACATGTTTGTGTATTTTCTTTTCTCTCTTTCACCATTTCACAGAGCATAACACCCTTGCATGTTCATCTAACAAAGTCACGCCAACCACTAGATCAAATAAAACTTGCACTGCCTTTACCCTTTTACCTTTCCTCATCCGGCAACGGGCTTGAAATCCTTTCGCTATTTTGAAGATGGTAGCCAACGTGCACTTTAAACTAGCAAAGCCATGCTAGCCGTCCGATCGGATGGAACTTGATCGGTCTTTATCTCTGCTTGATCTCACTGCATTAGTGTCGGGCCCTACCTCCTTTTCGCCACTTCATGGGCTTTAACCCTTGAACACTTTTCTTTCACTAAGCCATGCCAACCATTAGATTGAGCTCAAATCACCCAGTCTTTAACTCTAACCAGGACTGTCAACCTCACTAATTAACCGCACTTCATCTTGACAGCTAGTGGTTTTTGCCATTTCGGAGAGGTTAAGCCACGGGCATCTTTGGGCCACAAAACAATGAAAACCATTGGATCGTCCTCGAGATGGATACCTTTTTACAAGCTTCGTACCTTTTAAGTGGGCCCTTTATTTAGAAATCACTTGCCCCACTTGTTCTCCAGTTAATAAATGCCACATGGCAGTTGCCCATTAGCTCTGGAAGCTCCTTCGGGTTCATTTATGAGTCAGCCACATGTCTTACTTCACTATTCCCACATAACTGCTAGTTATGCCTAGGTGGGCCCTCAACTACCCTTCAAAACCACGTGGCATTTGACACATCACTATCAAACCCTATGAAATGCACCAGCTGTCATGCCAGGTCTTGCCTTCGTGTGATTTCCACCTATCTTTCGCCATTTTGTCAACATTAATCTTCGTTCATCTTGTAGCCATGAAACCATGAGAACGATTGGATCAAAACAGAGTTGATCAGCTTTTAATTTTGTGCCTTTCTTGTCCTTTGGGCCCACCAGCCTTTTTGCCATTTTGCAGGCTTTAATTCACTAGCATCTTACCTTCGCGAATCCACACGAGCCGTCAAATCTCAAGAACCTGCTCATTGTTTATTCCTTTTATGACAACCTTGCCTGGGCCTACTGCAAATCGCCAACTGAGTGCCTCATCACTGCTCTATCATCACCAGCTGGACCTACCATCTTCACTGCCACCTTTAGTAGGACCCACCACCTTTTCGCTATTTTGCGATTAATAAACTGTGAGCATCTCCTGGCTGCGAATCAACGTGGGCCATTGATCTCTTTCAAACCTGATCACCTTTTAGCCTAGGGAGAAGTCCTCACTGCTGGGTCCCGCCAAACCTTTTCGCTATTTCACAATAGGTAACTTGCATGCTTATTTTGGCTGCAAATCAACGCGAGCCATTGGATTCAAAATGAGATGGAGTCTCATTAAACTGGCTACCAGTGCACTTGATCAGGCCCGCTTATGCCTTTCTATTTCATAGAGGTTAACACACTAGTAACTCCGCCCAACAAAACAATGAATGTCATAGATTTATCTAAGAGTTGCGCGATACTTACCGGGCCCAAGAAACATTAGGAAAAGGCATATGAGATAGGCGTAAAATTTTACAAGTATTTAACGACCGCCTAGGCAAATAACAATGGGGGGAAACTCGCACGACTAAGGGACCCATCACTTAAGTGAATAAAGTAACATAGAATTAGAAGCCAAAGGGTTTTTATCAAACATTAAAGCGATTAAAACCTAAACCCTAAACCCCTTCAGATTTAAAACAGTTTTGAAGCAACAAGGGCATACCTGACTCAAAACTTCATAAACTTTGCCAATTATGGGAAAAGAATACCCATTTTTTAAATAGTGATAACACAAGTGATGAGGTTAAAAGGGTATTCTGGCTAAATGAAGCCTCAAGTTATCTAGAGCCCATTGATTTTGAAATGCTAAGGAAGGTTTATGATGCTCAAAAGGATCATCTTAGGAGTGGACCAATTAGGGAATTTTTTGCAAAGATAGGAGGACTAACACTGGTAGGGCCTAGTACAGTTGAACCTTTCCCTATGAATTTATTCACTTTGAAGGCTAAGGGGATATATTGGTCTTTGTGTCAAATTTTTAGAGAAGATGCATAAAATGCTATGCCAACTCACTACATGCTCATGATGGCACAAATTCTTAATCCCTCCATAGCACTAGCTTATGACTTTGTGCCCTATCTGATAAATGTCATCCATGAGGGTTTGATTGGGATCAATAATGCTAAAGTGGATAGACCTTTTCGCTGGTATTCTATGTTGATGCACATGTTTTTATTCAAGGGTGTAGAATATTTTGCAAAGGATATGGACCTATTGAGGGGAAAAGATGGTGAAGACATGCTAGTCCAATTATGGAGTGCAGATCTATTTTGGGACATAGAAGATGCTAGTTATTTGAAATTTGACAGATGTTTTGCATCTAAGCTAAGAATTCTTCTATGTCAAGAGAACCCCAAGATCCCAAAAGTTCTCATTCAATTCATCAGACCCAAGGAGTTTGCAGAGGAACGATTTTTCCAACCGTTACTCTGGCACATTGATTTGTTACTGTAACGTCATAAATTGTACGCACTTGCTAAAAGCGGTACAATTTAACACCTAGTTTAGCACCCGCCTTGGCACAGTTGCATTGTGCATTACATTTCTCCTTAAGTACTTAATTAATCAAATTAATTAGGTCTAAGGTCCTACCTCATCATTCTCTACATCATGAAGTTGGGCCCTTTCACTAAAGCGCGCCCTTCGCATTTTATTCCTCCAATACATCACTTAATCAAAAACCCTAATTAGGCCCTATTCTGAGCTTGGGGGCTTAATTTTGGGGGTCAAAACATCTCGAAATCACCTGTAACTTTGGGATTCTCTCTAAAAACATCATATCTGACAGTCCTGAAAATTTGGTGAAAAGTTGTCGGGACCGTGGCACCCGGAGTGCACACGGTCCCGGACGATTTTCCCAAAATTTTAGGAGTGCGATCCAATCATAAAATAAAGCTTAACCCCAAGAAATTGGCGGGATATTCAATCTCTAGGTCAACCAAAAGATGAAATTGCGACCTAGGGTTTCATACATAAGAGCTCTCTTTCTTCATTTGAAGGGATCCGATTTTGGTTTTCAGGAACTTCATATGCAGCGAAAGAGAAGATCTTTGAAGACTTCAACATCTTACAACATCCCTCTATCAAGCATTTATCAATTCCATTCATCCATTTAGGGCTTGGAAGACATTGAAGAACAATAGGAGATTACCGACTGAAGATTGGCTTGTACTCCTCCCTTGAGGGTTGGGTATGATTTCATGTTGTTTTCATGTCTTTACATAAGCTTCAATACATCATTTATTCATGCTTTAGATCACTTTGCATCTTGATTTAGAGCATTTACGTTATCATTTACAAGCAATTAGGGTTTACTTTCTAGGTTGCTCTAGTTTGCTTTGTTGCATTTTAGGACCTTGCACACACACAATACATTTTACAAAACAACTTGGCTATTCATGGAGGTGGAAATCACCGAAGCGGGGGTTTGACTAAGGCAAAACCCTATATAGCCGCCCATACACCCTTTTTCAGATATCATTGCAGGTTTCGGGATTCAGACGATGCCGCGGGATACAGATCCGGAGAGAGAAGATCAAGACAGCACTCTGTATCAAATTACAGAGCAAAAGACTGGGACAGGGGCACTGGGTGCCCTGGTCCTGCCACGACAAGGGCACTGGGTGCCCTGGTCCCTGGGACAGAGGCGCTGGGTGCCCTGGTCCTCCGGACAGACAGCTTTCAGACAGCTTTCCGATAGTGTTCCAGAGTGCAGAACATCAGTTTCCGGTGCAATTTTCAGGATAGTGGTGCCCATGCCCCCATCCTGAACATTTTCAATCCGATTTTGACTCCAGGTACACATCTGCATTCTTATTTCATCCTTGTATTTACAGCTGTTCATTGTTTAATCTCAATTCTGCAATCTTGTTATTAGTTCATACTTGCATTTTGGGATTAGGGTTTGAACTTGCATTACTTGATCTTACAATTTCAACAAGGGAATAGAAATCCTAATAGATATCCCATGGCTCTCTCTTTCACCAAAAGAAGTAGCCAATTATGCAATATCTCTAGGCTCTTTCGTATTCCGTAATGTGTGTCAAAAGGTAGGATTAGGGCATAGTCTCACTTTTTCCCCCACACATTTTGGTGAACCCGACATGAATCTATCATTGCTTCCTCTTGCATTACATTTGTTAGATCTAGATCTAGATTTAGTGTGTTTTCATTTCATTTTCATTAAAAGCAAAAAGAAGAAAAAAAAAAAAAAAAAAGTGTGTTTCTTTGCATTGGGTGTTTAAGTTTTGTGTAATCTTTTCAAAATGTCAGATTTTTATTTGCAAAATGTTCATGCTTTCGATGATTATTATGAGTATAGCCAAGACGAATTAGATGAAGCTTTAGATGAGTTTTTAAACCCTAAAGATGCCAAACCTTCATTTTACCAAAAACTCATAAACCTTGTTACTATGCCATTTCGTTGTGATGAGAAAGATAAGTTGAATGAGTCCTCTCAAGGGTACATTCCTATCAACTCTTCCACTAAATCTAGTAACATGGTTGTTTTCACCAATCCCCTCTATGAGGAGATGTCTCCTTTTGAATCAAAAGATAAACCTTTCAATAGATATGATCATGCTTTGTTGGATGATGCTCTTGATGACTTTGTGGCTTTATTGAAATCTTTAAACAAGAACAAAACTTCTAAATTAGTTAACATGATAAACTTGAATGAGCATAAAAAGCCTCTCTTTGAAGTCCAAGGAGCTTATCCTTCTCCCACCTTTCAAGTTTCTAAGTCACCTCTCCTTACTATCCAAGGAGGGTATGATCATGATTCCTTTCGTACTCTGAATAAACCAATCATCACTGTGCAAGGAAGAAAACTTATGAGTCCTTATAATTATGCCAAGCAAATAACTAGAGAGAGTTATCATGCGGTTGCCCATACTTATCATACCAGAAATAATAGGCAGCCTAGTCCTCCTCCTGTTATCCCAGTTTCCCTTCCGAATCCTCAACCGGTTCTTCCACAAGCTCCACGTATTTCACAAGTTCTTGGAAAGGAATATGATCTCATAGAAAAACTTAAAGCTACCCCTGCTAAGATATCCCTTTGGGATTTGATTCAAACTTCTTCCGCTCATCATGGAATGTTACAAGATGCCTTGAAAGATTTGAATGTTCCTACACCGAATACATCTAGTAATATAGCATCTTTGGTTAACTCTGTGATGAATCCTAAAGCTCAAATTGTGTTTACCCAAGATGAGTTGCCTACTAGTGAAATCCAACATCAATATGATCCCTTGATGATTGTGGTTATCATGAAAGACACTGCTATAAGGTGAACACTAGTAGATAATGGCTCTGGTCTTAATGTGTGTAGCATTAATCTTTTGCATAAGATGAATGTGGATAGATCCTTAATTGAACCGGACTCTCGTCCTATTCGAGGCTTTGATAATGTGGCTAAAACTTCATTAGGTACTATCACCTTACCCATCACAGTGGGGCCTGTTACTTTGCCTACACCTATCCATGTTATGTCGGGAAATCTAATGTACAACTTGCTACTGGGGAGACCTTGGATTCACAGTATGCAAGCTGTCCCTTCTACATTGCATAGACAAGTTAAATTTATTTATAACAATAAGACATATACCTTGATAGGTGATACTAATTTTCAAGCTTGTTTGCAAACATCCACTTCTAAGGGGGGGTCTTCTAAGCCGTCCTCATCTAGTGATGAATCTTTAAATAAGATACCTATCGGTGAATCCTTGCTCTCCGATGATCAAAATTCTTTGGATGAGTCTGGAGCTCTTGGAGAAGATTCTTCTCGACTTGAAACTACACATAAGAAGGATTTTGATCCTGGGAAGATCCTCGAAGATGACGATTGGGGATCCCCTGATTTTAATCCTACCTTTGTGGGTGAATATAAGGTTCCTTCTAGAGAAATTAAAGTTGAAAAGAAAGAAGAAACTAAAAATCAATCAACCTTACCTGAATCTATGAGTAATAATTTTGTGGCCTCCTCTCAAACTTCTTCTCCTCACATCTCTAATTATGAAGAGTTTGATTCTTTGTCTTATGAAAAACCACCTTCTCTTCCTGAAATGGCTGATCGTTATGGTCATGGTTTTCGCATTTTTGCTAAGCATGGGTATCATGGAAAAGGTTGTGGTGCTCATGAACAAGGGATAAGAGTTCCTCTAGAGACTAATTTTCACAATTATGCCTTTGGACTTGGCTTTAATCCCTGCAAACGTACTAAAGCTTCTAAAAGACCATGCATTAGTGTTAATGCTATTTCTACATCTCTATCAATGCAACACCCTGAGTATATTGATGGGGATCCTTTGTGTGCCTGTGCTTTGGATGTCTTCCCTACTGACGATGCTTTAGCTGAGTTCTTGGGAGCCTATGACACTCTTCCTCGTTATCATCACAATAGGGGACTCCCTTATTGTTTGAACACTGAAGCCTATTTTGGAAAAGAGATTGATAATGACGAGATTGTGAAAGAATTCCCTCAGTTAAAGGATACTCCTCAACAAAGTAATCTTCTCATAAGTGACACCACTGATGTTAAGATGGATCCTTGCAATAAAGAGAAAGTCATTAAAATTGGGAAATGTTTGGATGAAGAGGAACAGAAACAATATGAAGAACTATTGCATGAATTCCCTGAGATCTTTGCTTGGGCATATTCTGACATGCCTGGTATAGATCCTAAGATCGTTACTCATAATATTGTCTTAGTTCCTGATGCTAAGCCCGTGAAACAAAAGATTCGAAAAATGAATCCTAAGGTGGCTCTGCTTGTTAAAGCTGAGATTGAAAAATTATTGGAGGCTGGATTTATCCGCCCTATTGACTATTCCCCATGGATTTCAAATATTGTCGTTGTGGCTAAACCAGACAACAAAATAAGAATGTGTACCAACTTTCGGGATCTAAATAAGGCTTCTTTAAAAGATGATTTCCCTCTTCCAAACATTGACATGATAGTTGATTCTACGGCAGGACATGCTTTGTTATCCTTCATGGATGGTTTTTTAGGCTACAATCAAATTTTTATTAACCCTCAAGATCAATTCAAAACTGCTTTCACCACTCCTTGGGGTACGTTTTGTTGGATAATGATGCCTTTTGGACTTAAAAATGCCGGTGCAACTTGATGCCCTCCTAAATGGCACAATGTTAGTCTAAGATCAAACAACACAAAACACACAAGATGTTAGAGTTAGTCAATCAAAAACTAAAACATATGAAGGCATTCCAAGAGAGACACTAAAAACATGCTAATGAATCTAACTAAAGAAGTAAGACAATGAGATATCTCCAACCATCTCTTAACATGATATTAGCTCCTTTCTCCCTTGTTCCTCTCCTCTCCAAGTTCCAAAATAGTGTAGCTCTCAGCAGCTTTTTGCACTATGGATGCTTATGGAGGATTGAGATTTGTAGAATAGCTCCAAACATGAAATGAAAAGCTATTTTTAATGCTAAAATGATTGATTTTACCAAAAAGACAATATTTAGTTATGCTATGCTAAATGCTCTCTAAAATGGCTATAGTCTAAATGCTTACAAGTTTTCAGGATCTGGATTATGAAGGAATGGGCTCTATTTATAGGAAAAATGGAGCAATGGATGGTCAAGATTGAATGGTTTAATCAAGGGTCAAGCTTGAAAGTTGGGGATCCATGTGCACAATTTGCACCAATAAAATGGTGACAAGTGTCAACATAGGATTGGGTTGAGAGAAGAGGTTGGAGGCATTAAAGGCCTGAGAAGACCTCATGGTTATCTAGAAGGTAAGGGTCAAGTCTAAATTAGGATTACCCACTGGATTAGGAGTTAATGCAAGGATAAACCTTTGTGAAAATGATTAAGAGATAATCATGGTCAAAGCATTAATGACCTGATGAGACCCTTGGGTTGGGTAGAGGTTGAGTCAAAACAAATGTTTTAACCATGTGGGAGGGTTGAATTAACCATTAATGGTTATTGGAGACTTTGGGGATTAAGTGGTTGAAGGTTGAAAGCTTTCAAAGGTTATCCAAGACTTTGGGGTTTTTGGTGGTTGAAGGTTGAAAACCTTCAATGGTTATCCAAGACTTTGGGCCATTTGAGAAGTGACTCCATTTTGCTTATGAATGTGACAATATTTAGGGGATGAATTAGGCTAATTAGGAAGGGGTTAGAAGAATCTAGAAGGGGATTAGATTTTGCAAGTGGATTTGGTGGGTGAGGGAAAATAGGATTTTATTTAAAATAAAAATTCATTTATTTCAAAATGTGTGCAAGTTGCATTTGTAGGAAAATGCAAGTGGGGTGGGGATAATGATTTAAATAAATGTTTTATTTAATTTATTTAAAAGAGGAATAGGGGGATATAATTAAATAAATTGATTTTATTTATTTAATTGAATGAAATTTGATTTAATGAATTAATTAAAATAAATTGAATAATTTATTTAATTAATAGAAGAATGTTTGGGGATGAATTAATTAAATATTAATTTAATTAACTGATGGCTAGTGGATTTTTAATCAAATAAATACGAAATATTCATTTAATTAAAATGGACAGATTTATGTGACTACACAACTTATCAACGAGCGATGACCCTTATCTTTCATGATTATATGCATAAGATTTTAGAGGATTATGTTGATGATATTTTGGCCAAATCCTTTCTTCGCATGGATCATGTTAAAATCCTTCATCAAATCTTTGAAAGAATTCATAAATATCACATGCGCTTGAATCCCCGCAAATGTGTTTTTGGTGTGGATACTGGAAAACTATTAGGGTTCATAGTTTCGCATCGTGGGATTGAGGTGGATACTAAGAAAATAGATGCTATTGTCAACATGCCACCTCCTAGAAATGTGTCTCAACTTAAAAGCTTACAAAGAAAAATTCAAGCTATTCGTAGGTTTGTGTCTCAGCTTGCAGATCGTACCTTTCCTTTCACTCAACTTCTTAAAAAGGATATCACTTTTCAATGGAATGAGGATTGTCAACAAGAATTTGAAGATTTAAAAGTGTATTTGGCTAGTCCTCCTATTCTTCAACCTGCCGAACCGTCTAAACCTTTCCTTCTGTATATAGCTGCTTCTTCTCATGCTCTTGTAGCATTGTTAGCACAACATGATAAAGATGGTAAGGAATGTCCGGTTTATTACATAAGTCGTACCTTACTCGATTATGAGACTCGATATTCTGCGATAGAAAGACAATGCTTGGTCGTGGTGTTTGCGACTCAGAAATTGAGACATTATCTTTTAAATTCAGAAGTCCAGGTCATGGTAAAGTTTGATCCTTTGAAGCATCTTTTCTCTAAAACTGATTTATCAGGACGTCTAGCTAAGTGGGTTATGATGTTAACTGAATTTGACCTTAAATTTGTTTCACAAAGAGCAATTAAAGGACAAGCGTTGACCGATCACTTAGTTGAGGCCCCTTCACCTTTCTCCTTCCCTAACCCTGAATCCTTTCCTGATGACTTCATTCTTTCTATAGAGAAAGATGAAACTTGGGAGTTATACTTTGATGGCTCTAAGTGTCATACGGGATCGGGGGCAGGTGTTGTTCTGATTTCTCCTACAAAGAAACCTATTCCCTTATCATATCATCTAAATTTCCTGTGTACCAATAACATTGCTGAGTATGAGGCTCTTATAGCGGGAATAAAAGCAGCCTTAGCTCTGAACATAAAACACATACATATCTATGGAGATTCGCAATTGATTATAAGACAAGTAACAGGAATGTATCAAGCAAAACAAGACAAATTATCACAATATAAAGACCTTGCTATCTCTTTATTACAAAATTTTGATTCTTATACCATGGAACCCGTTCCTCGAAAAGATAATCGACATGCGGACGCAATGGCATGTGTGGCTTCTCTAGTATCTTTAGAGGACCCTATGGTCGATCTTAATTTTGTTATTCACAACCTTATTTCTCCAGCTATTGAAGATGATTCTAGCTTGGTAACATGTTGTGATTTTATAGACTCAGATGAATGGTACTCGCATATCGTAAGATATTTGACCGATGGTACCTTTCCTGATTCTGCTAATAGAAACACTAGGGCTAGAATCCACAAGTTGTCTGCTAGGTATATCATTCTTTCTAATGTCCTTTACCGAAGGGGTTATGATGGTCTTCTCCTTCGTTGTCTTAACAAGTCAGAAATCCCTGTTGCTCTTGAAGAGGCACATTCAAGTGCCTGTGGTGGGCATTTTGGGGGCAAATCCTTAGTTCATAGATTGCTTCGTATGGGATACTATTGGCAAACTATGCAGAAGGATTCCTTTTCATTTGTTAAAAAATGTCATCAATGTCAACAACACAATAATCTGATTCATGCTCCTGCCCAAGAACTTCGTTCTCAAGTAGCATCTTGGCCTTTCTCCGCATGGGGTTTGGATCTTATTGGAAAAATCTCCCCTCCTTCATCTCAAGGACACACCTTCATTATAACCGCAACGGATTACTTTACGAAGTGGGTAGAAGCTATTCCCCTTCGCTCTACTACTGCTGAAGTGATTTGTCAATTTCTTCTAGAAAACATTATTTCTCGATTTGGGATACCTTCCACTATAATCTCAGATAATGGGACATCATTTAAGAACAAGGACGTGAATAAATTCCTCAAGAAGTATCATATCAAACATCAATTTTCTACACCATACTATCCTCAGTCAAATGGTCAAGCCAAATCATCCAATAAGATAATTGAACAAATTCTTCGCAAAACCGTGAATAAGCATGGTAAGGATTGGAGTAACCAGCTAATCTATGCTCTTCGGGCTTACCGAACGAGTGTATGAATTGCCACAGGAGCTACTCCTTATAATCTTGTTTATGGTGCTGACGCTATTATGCCTTTAGAGCTAGAGATTCCATCACTTAGGGTTTCTCTCAAAGGTATAGTAGATGATGACTCTTATAGAGAACAACGACTTCAACAGCTTGAGATGCTTGATGAACAGCGTATAAATGCTCTTGAGCATATTCAAGCATATCACAAAACTCTACAACGAAGCTATAATGATAAGGTTATTCAACATTCCTTCTCAGTAGGTGACTTAGTCCTCTATGAGAATCAGCGCAATGTGAATGCCTTACCTGCAGAAAAGGGAAAATTCAGTCCTAATTGGCTTGGACCATACATCGTTATTGAGGATTATGGATCAGGTGCTTACAAAATAGCGGATGTAGACGGTACGCCTCTTAAAGAACCTATAAATGCTATGCACTTGCGTAGATATTATGCTTAATTCTTCATTCCTTATTTATCTTCTTTTCAATTCTTCGAACATTGGATAATATGTTAGTGTCTCTTAATTAAAGCAAAATAGAATTAAATGTTATGATGTTTTGCTTCGTTCTTGACAAGTGTGTTTCTTTACTTCATGGTTTGTCTTGAATTCATTTATGTAAATTGTGAAAGATTTACATTCCATTATGCTAGCATATTATATAGTGTCGTTATGTGTTAAGTAGAATCGTATCATGTTGTGTTTAAGTTCAAAATTAAATCACATTAGTTATATGATTCTTAGACTTAATACATATTTCTTCCTTATCATCAATGTTGTACTTGATTAAATATTTTAATTAAGTCACACATGTATCAATTTAATCATGGGGCATTGAGAAATCAATCACATGGAAATTAAATTCTGAACATACATGTACATTTACCAAATGTATTAGATTTAATCAAAACAAAATATATAATGTTTTAAGCATTAAAGATAACACATTTGAGACAAAAGAGAAGCATGTATATATACATATATATGTGTGGATCGTATACAAATATAGGTCACTATATATCCAAAATGTGACCAACCCTACATCATAAAATCATCTCCTATCCCTAGGGCTAGTGGCTGGAGAATGTCGACTGGACGCTCCCTCCTGATCTGGCCGTGAAGGTGGACCCATGGGTGTGTAGCATGATACAGATCGTGAGTGACTCCGAGAGGAACTCTTGCGATCCCTATCCATAAGGATCGCGTGATAGGTGGTAGCCTCGATCTGAGCCACTGCTAGATCTCGCCGCACCTGCTGGAGGTCCTCTGATAGGACTCTCTCTCTCTATTGCACCTGTTGGAGGTCCTCTGATAGGACTCTCTCTCTCTCCCTCCATATATCTACCTGTACTCAGAATGGGAAAAACAAATCCTCATGCCGACCCGCGTTCCCCTGAGGCCTATAGGCAATCTGTGAGGAACTGGGGATCTGTGCTATCATGGAAATGTCTGTCATTGCCTGCTGAATTAGGGAACGCCATTCCTGCACATTAGCTGTGGTAGTAGAACAGATTTTTGTTAGTACCATTCTATATCATCAAAACATTAATCAATCAATATAAACCTACTATACCTGGATCTCCCTCGCGCCAGTAGGGATCATGATATGGTAGCATCTATGCCTGGGAACCGCTAGGCTCCCCTCGCTCGAATAATCTGTCTACGATGGGTGTAGGTTAGATGGTACTAGGGACAAGTCTCTGTATCGCCTCATGTTCCCCCTGTTGGGGAATAAGAGGTGGATCCAGAGCTATGGTATCGTCTCCTGAATGGTGGGGAGCTACATCCAACTCCTCCTCATCATCTCTATCCTCCTCCTCATCGTCCTCCTCATCCTTCTCATCCTCATCCTCATCCTCATCTGCATCATCACCTGCATCCTCCTCCTCCTCCTCTCTATCTGTATCCTCCTCCTCCTCCTCCTCATCACTGGGCTGATCACCTATAGGTGGATCAGGATCTCCCGCCTCCTCATGACCCTCTCCCTCCTCTAGTTCCTCTGACCTAGATCCCTGGTCCTTGTCTCAGTCTCCATGTCTCCATGGGCCTGGATAGCCTATCGGATGATCTGGTGGAAAGATAGGACCTGGATATGATCTCATAAACCATGAGACGTACCTCCGCTGTGCTCCAGGCTCTGCAGAATAATCAGTAACTACATCCTGATCAGATCCCTCTAAGTCTGTCATCTCAATGTCATCTACCATCGGTCTCGCTACTGCTCTAGGTCTGGCAAGGACCCGTGAGTGTCGAGTATAGATGGGCACATCGGCTGGAACACACTGCTCTAGTCTGAACTGCCTCCATACTCGGTCAAAGTAGAAAGGGACTATGATGTGTGCATATCATCCCCGCAGTAGGCGGTACCTCTGTAGGCATGCTAACTGTCTCTCCATACCATCCCATCTGTGCATCCGTAGGTAAGGTCTCCACACTGTCACCTCGGCTGTCAGTCTATCAAAAATCACTCTCCAATATAACAAATCTCCAAATCTCCACTCGCTGGTAAGTGGATAAGCGAACACCCTAGGTCGCTCGCTTGCTGTACTCAGCGAAAAGCCGACGGGCCTGGTACATGTGAAGTGCTCTAAAATCCACACCTGCAGAAGTGTGCATGTCATCAAACTGAACCCCTGTCCAAATACGTACTCCTCAAGGTCGTGATAGAGATGTGCAAGCATACTCCGACCCCAAGCATACACTCTCCTGTGTCTCTCCATCGCTCTGATACACCATGTGAGACCCCCATGCATATGTGTCCCTCGCCCATTAGGGCAGACGGCTAGTGCTATGATGGCTATCATAAGGTATCTCAGAAGGGGTACCTCCCTTGTAGGATGTAAGAGCCAGCTAACCATGATGCGACCTCTCGTCTCGCTCAGCATGACTCTCCCTATGCAATACACCTACTCTCTCTGATGATCCTCCGCTGACCGATCGGTCGCGTATGTAATAGTCGCTCCTCTGATAGGAAGATGAAGTATACGGTACACATCCTCGAGTGTGACTATCAACTCTCCTACTGGAAGGTGAAAAGTGCATGTGTCAGGATCCCATCACTCCATCAATGCCATCAGCATCGTAGGATGGAACCGAATGGCTGGCATGAGGATCACATACCATAATCCTACTATTGCCAGTGTGTCTCTCTCTGACTGAGTAAGCCGCAGAATCTGATCTCGTAAACTGCGAAGAATATGTCCCGCTGTATGCTCTCTCATGTACGGGAGACCCTGCAACACCAAAACATGACCGTAATCAGTACTTGATCATCAAAATCACAAATACAAACTATCGCACATCGTATGCTAGCCCTAAAACCCTTCGCCAGGCCCTGATTGGGGACCATAGTGTCCTATCAGGGACCATGGCGCCCTGTTAGGGACCATGGCGCCCTGAAGGGACCATGGCGCCCTTGTCAGGGACCATGGCACCCTGGGGGGACCAGGGCACCCCACAGGGACCATGGCGCCCTGGGTGGGCCCCGGTCAGCCTTCAAGGCCCGCATACGATCACAGAAAAGTCAAAAATGCAGAAAATCAAAAGTCAAAGTTCAGTCAACTCACCTCGTCCAGTGGCTCGTCGTCAATCACGGCCTGGCGCAGGATCTTAACCCTCATGGGATGCTCCGGTCATCATGAAGGCATGATGATAGCTATGTGGGCTCCGCTGCAATGAACAGTACTCAGAATCAACAAAGTGACAAATGCAAGTGTCTCTTTCAAGGTATATACGTTCATTCCTGTACCTTTATTTTCAAAACCCTAATTTTCCTCTTTCACTCATTTCATCATAACTTGAGTTTGGGAGATGCGATTTTCGAACCGTTTGTTGCGTAGGAATCGTATTTTCAGTCCCCTATTCTCAGGATGTTCCAAAAAGTGCTCTGATAAAGCCTTTTTAGTGAACATCCCTCATCAATACTCTCTTACACAATTTGTCGTAAGTAAACATGCTACCCTGTTTCACCTCCCTAATAAGCAAGTTGAAACAGGGGGGGCATATAGCTACTCACAAATTTCATCACTTTCCTTAGTAAGCATTAGGTGATTTTTGTGATCTAACATTTGTTTTGTAGGGTGCGGTTCCTAACTGTGTACTGCAGATGCCGCTGGGGGCTTCGTCCGACAACTTATGGATATATCCTTTTTCAAATAATGTTTACTTTCTATACTTTAGCTTGCATATGCACATAGTACTCATATGACCGCTAAAGTGGGGGCTAAATGTAATGTCATAAATTGTACGCACTTGCTAAAAGCGGTACAATTTAACACCTAGTTTAGCACCCGCCTTGGCACAGTTGCATTGTGCATTACATTTCTCCTTAAGTACTTAATTAATCAAATTAATTAGGTCTAAGGTCCTACCTCATCATTCTCTACATCATGAAGTTGGGCCCTTTCACTAAAGCGCACCCTTCGCATTTTATTCCTCCAATACATCACTTAATCAAAAACCGTAATTAGGCCCTATTCTGAGCTTGGGGGCTTAATTTCGGGGGTCAAAATATCTCGAAATCACCTGTAACTTCGGGATTCTCTCTAAAAACATCATATCTGACGGTCCTGAAAATTTGGTGAAAAGTTGTCGGGACCGTGTCACCCGGAGTGCACACGATCCCGGACGATTTTCCCAAAATTTTAGGAGCGCAATCCAATCATAAAATAAAGCTTAACCCCAAGAAATTGGCGGGATATTCAATCTCTAGGTCAACCAAAATATGAAATTGCGACCTAGGGTTTCATACATAAGAGCTCTCTTTCTTCATTTGAAGGGATCCGATTTTGGTTTTCAGGAACTTCATATGCAGTGAAAGAGAAGATCTTTGAAGACTTCAACATCTTACAACATCCCTCTATCAAGCATTTATCAATTCCATTCATCCATTTAGGGCTTGGAAGACATTAAAGAACAATAGGAGATTACCGACTGAAGATTGGCTTGTACTCCTCCCTTGAGGGTTGGGTATGATTTCATGTTGTTTTCATGTCTTTACATAAGCTTCAATACATCATTTATTCATGCTTTAGATCACTTTGCATCTTGATTTAGAGCATTTACGTTATCATTTACAAGAAATTAGGGTTTACTTTCTAGGTTGCTCTAGTTTGCTTTGTTGCATTTTAGGACCTTGCACACACACTAGGTCTGCACACACAATACATTTTACAAAACAACTTGGCTATTCGTGGAGGTGGAAATCACCGAAGCGGGGGTTTGACTAAGGTAAAACCCTATATAGCTGCCCATACACCCTTTTTCAGATATCATTGCAGGTTTCAAGATTCAGACGATGCCGCGGGATACAGATCCGGAGAGAGAAGGTCAAGACAGCACTCTGTATCAAATTGCAGAGCAGAAGACTGGGACAGGGGCGCTGGGCGCCCTAGTCCTGCCAGGACAGGGGCACTGGGTGCCCTGGTCCTTGGGACAGAGGCGCTGGGCACCCTGGTCCTCCGGACAGACAGCTTTTAGACAGCTTTCCGACAATGTTCCAAAGTGCAGAACAGCAGTTTCCAGTGCAGTTTTCAGGACAGTGGCGCCCGCGCCCCCGTCCCGAACATTTTCAGTCCGATTTTGACTCCAGGTACACATCTGCATTCTTATTTCATCCTTGTATTTATAGCTGTTCATTGTTTAATCTCAATTCTGCAATCTTGTTATTAGTTCATACTTGCATTTTGGGATTAGGGTTTGAACTTGCATTACTTGATCTTACAATTTCAACAAGGGAATAGAAATCCTAATAGATATCCCGTGGCTCTCTCTTTCACCAAAAGAAGTAGCCAATTGTGCGATATCTCTAGGCTCTTTCGTATTCCGTAATGTGTGTCAAAAGGTAGGATTAGGGCATAGTCTCACTTTTTCCCCCACACAGTTACCACTAAAGGGGATTGGCTACATTTTGGGAAATTCTTCATGTCGTACAGATTGCCAACAATAGTTGCAAGGTTTGTTGATCCTGAAGATTTCTTCAATGGTATGTTTAGAAAGAAGGTGAGGTGTGGGGCCAAAGTTCATCAATTCCACTTCCCTGAGGACTTCATAAGAAATGAGTTTAATCTGGCAGAGCAAGAGGTGGGAAAGGAAAAATGGTTGGTGTTGACTCTAAATTTTACTTTGGAAACAAACAGTCTTATGGGAAATTCAGTGCTAGGGGACCGATGCGTAGGTTACACTGAATGACCTCCGGGATTGAGAAGTCGACTCTTCCTTGGTGTTTTGAGGAAAGGGAAAGAAAGAAACACCTTTAAAGACTACTAAGGTGATATACCAGATCATTAAAAGACATGAGCATACAAATTCCATAAAAACATATGACTTTCATAAGCCCATTCAACAATCTACAAGTCAGGATCCAGAACATAATAAAAAAATACAATCAAATTTATTTGCGACATAAGGAAATTTCCATCATGCATTTACCAGATAACAAGTACGAGACATGGTCTAATCGGAAAAATCTTAGATAGATAGATTTCCAAAGTTATTGAAACTTTAACACAACAGCATAGAAAATACCATCAAAAGCATACTGAAAGAGGCATCATAAAGGTCGTATGCACAATTTGAATAACCTTCCTCAAGCAAAACCATAATAGGTTTTAAAGGCTCTAAACTAAAACTTCTACTTAGCCAATTTGATTGTTCCTTTTTCAAAAGTTCAAAACCTCTACAATAGGGAAAATACCAGCATAAATAGAGCCCTAGGCTCCTGAAAACAACCCCCGAAAGCACACCAAAAGGGCATAACCTCCCTAAATAGAAAAACATGCCGTGCCACTCTAGAGATCATACCCAACAAAATGGCCTTTGAAATTCTACTCCTCACCTACAACGGTCCGCATACTACCACGAACTGAAAAGATTTTGCTAACTCCAAATGGGCTGCTGGAAATAGACAAAAATGAAAGAAACTGCTCGCATACTGCACCAAAAGGGTGGGCCTTGAAAGAACAACTAGTCAGCATGCCTTCCCATTTGTCACCACCACGCTACTTCAAAAAATGAATGCCCGAAACGGACCGAGGGAGCAACGTCGGGCCGACAACTGTCCTACGCACCCTGCGCAGCTAGATAACAAAAAAGGCAAAACTAACCGGGCCCGCAACAAACCTTAGATCGGGAAAATTAATGTGAATATTTCTTGGCAGTTAACAGGGGAAAATCCATCCACGGAGTAAGAGAACCCAAAATTACTAGTTCCACCAACCAGATTTCATACCACAATGGGATGGAGCAGATCGAAGGCCTATTGCAAAGGCAACCATTCATCTTCAGAGAGTGTAGCTTGTGCCTCTAAATCTTGAAAATATTGATCCAAGAAAATTACTTCATCAAAGGGCAGAGGTAGAGGCTCATCCTAGACCTTCTTCAGGAGAGCAAAGAGCTAGGCCAGACGGTACAAAAGATAGTCCACCTCATTCATCGAAATAGGAGTCCCCAGTCACTGCAAGAAAGCTCTATCTTGTTGCAAATACTTGACCTACTGAACTACTTGTTTAATTCCTAACACAGTATCATCTGCAGGGAGAGGAAAAGGCAAGCCCAAAGAAATGAACTTCTCTAAACATTGTTTGATATTTGGAACTAAAAACTGCAAAGGCGCCAGGGCTGCTGAAGCCTACATGATTATTCTATGCCGGTTTATGAAAACATTAGTCATTTTGATCAATTGCTAGTGGTCAACAATCCCTTTCTCCCTTAGTCCCTCATCTTGGGCGGAATACAACAACTAAATAAGACCTTGGGCTACTAGGAACTTAAGACCAATGAAAAGCATGGAAGTGCTAATAAGAGCATCGGCCTCAGTACATAGGGATTGCGCATCACTAAGAAATCTTAACACTGGCTGCAGGGATGGACAGTATTGTTTTACCTTTTCCCAATGAGAAACATACAACTTTGTCAGCATGATAGAAAAATCTGGAGGAATCTGCTGTAGAGGTGGAAGGTTCAACAATCGAGATATTTCATTATCTTTCACAATCATCTCTTACTAGAGCCAATTGCATTTACTTTGTTCAATGGCTACTTGGTTTACCAAAGTAATAACCTTTGCCTCCCCAGTCCTTACAGCTTGTTGTAGCTACAATACACGATCTTGCTTATGTTGTAAGAGAGTCTCCAACTCTAAAATGCACTCACCAGATTGTCCAAGACTAGTCTCTCTCTCTTTCAGCTCTGCTTCAAAATTCATCTTTTCTTCCGACTGTGATACCTGGGCTTGACTCAGTTGATGGGAATAATCTTCTTTGAGAAGGATTTCTTCATGCAACTTTATGTGGACCTAGGTGACATCCCTAGAGGTAGCCTTTAACTATTGTATTTCTGCATCCTTCTCTTGCAATTCCTTCAAAGCCACATTCCTTTTTGCTTCTTGGCCTTTTAGCTGAGAGCTTACATTGTTGAGAGATAACTACAATTTCCCTTTCTCTTAATTAGCCTAAGCTAGAAGACTTTGAAAATGATTGATCTCTAAGCTCTGAGCCTTATCTTTCTTCCTTTGCTGGGAAAGGGACTCATGGAGACTAACATTCTTTGCTTGGAACATTCTTTGCTTGGAGATTTTTCAGATGATGACTTTTCTTGATAAAATCTATGGATAGTGCTTTTGAAGTCTCTTCCATCATTCTGACTTTGTCAGATACTGTGGTGTTTTGGAGACTAACATCGATGGCTTGTAGCATGTAATCATCAGGTCTCATCTGAGATTCCAGTTTGTTAACCTTGGGAACTAGATTTGCAAAGTAGAGGCAATCCCTTTGCTCACTGAAATGTGTTTGTAAATGGGGGTGGGCTAGGAAAGCACCTTCCTTTTCCTTCCGCTTGTTGGACTTACTCAGGCTAGCAGTTCTATCATAAATGACTTGCTGATGGAAATCATCTGGACGATCAATGGCTTGACCTGCAAAAGCTACACCAAGAGGGACTGCAAAGGGGAAATGTGAAATGGGTCCAGTGAAAGCAGGTTGGAGGGGATGAGCTAGACCCAATAGGGAAAATAATGGGACAAAAGGGGAACCCCCTAACAGGAAAGGGCTAGAGGATGCGACACCCATAGCCTAGGGAGAGGATTCCTCAAAACCTAGCCTACATGACACAGGGACTGCTTTTGATGCAGGCGATTCAAAGGCTGCGGATATGGAAGCCATGTCTAGGAAAGGGGCAGAAACCTATGTGAATACATCTTGGGGATTGACTAGTGTACCCACTAGGGCTAGGGTGAGAATGGTAGGGATTGAGGCTTGCATTGTGGTCATGGGGACAGTTGAAAGAAAATTTGGAGCTTGAGATGAAGGGAAAAGAGGACGTACCTAAACTACGGAAGGATACGGCTGCTAAAGATTTGAAGATGTTGCCGATAACTTATAGGGTCAATTTCCTTCTAACACACCAAGGTATGTTTTCTTCTTTGGAGGGCTCTCAAAGGACTGCTTCTCGGACCCCCTCTTACTAGCCTGTGAATAGGCCTGCGAGCTACGCTATCTAAAGGAAGAAAAGATTATGGTTCTGGCGCTTGTCCTTCGATATTTGTAACCCCAACCTCCTGTTGGGTGGCTACCTTGGAGATGAGTCTCTGTGTGAGGAACTATCACCTGTCTCATCATCAGATTTATTTACCTTACCCCATTCTTGCTCAAAACTCTCTTCCAAGGATGCATTCCCAAGGCTAGCTCTAAGCTGATTCACCTCCTGACGATAAACCCAAAATCTTCCCTTTTCTTTTTGGACCAAGATAAAGTCTTCATGTTTTCCAACAATGCCCAAGGAATAGGCTTTGTAGGGTTGAACCTTTGCATGGGAGAATAGAACTTTAACCATGGGGGCATTCTAAAATAGGAAAATCATGAGGGCCCACATATAGGTTAAGGTCATCAACCGCGGGGTTCGTGCACTCGACCCATAAGTTTCGAGGTTTGTGCCTGATGACATTTTTCCTTTTGCTTAAGCAACCATCAGGATCATAACTCCAAGAGTCATCAATTACTACAAAACACAGCTGCACCATTTTTTACGTCAGGGTTTCCTTAACCAACTTTCTCTTTACTAGAGTAATTGGGCCAATGGCTTTGTTATCTTTGATGATAGAGGTGTCATGCCTTCCAGGACCAATAGCTTGCTCAATTCTCACCAACTGCCTTGCCATTTCAAGAGCTAGGGTTCGGTCAGTTACGTAAGTGGGGAGCCAAAAAGGTTCCTCGGAAAACCCATGCACATAGATGAAAGAAAAATCAGGGCCCACGAACTAGTCGCAAGGAGGTCGTTCATTTTGCATCTAGTTCATCTAAATCTGAGAGAACCAGGCTAATGGTTCCTTGGGAATCACTTCAAAGTCCTTAAGTATGAGAGTCATGAACAAATCTGAAAACTGATAGGAATCATAAGAGGCCAGCAGTAGAGGTGTCTAGTAGGACACCAACATTATGTTTCCTGACTCATCATAAGTGGCCAAGCACATGAACTATGTGAAGAAAGCTTCATTTTGGTGCAAAAGCAGGTGTACCAATACTGAAGAGAATCTGAAGCATCGCAACTATTGGAACTTGGATAACTGCTTAACGATGGCTTTAGCGATAGTAACAAAGAAGTCAAAGTGAAAAGGCTCTCTTTGCTTCCTACATTTGAAAAGAAAATCCATCATGGAAGCTGTGATATCCCAGTCATTGTCATGACCACACAGCCATCTCAAGGTAGACGAGATATCCTTGAGGTCATCTTGCTTTAGGTTGATGTAAGACAAAGGGAACTTTGGAAGTCTAGCCGATAAGCTGTGATTTAGGGCACTTTGATAGAAAGTCAAAGCGTCTCTCTTGGTGCTCCAGAACTCCTTCATGAATTTTTTTGAGAAAACCTCTATTATTTCAAAGATTGGGAAGCACAGCATCTCCCTAATGGCTTCTAGAGATATGACCAATTTTAGGTGGGAGCTGCTAATGGAGCACGAAGCAGGATCAAAAATCTTCGCACAAGCCGCAATGAGCTCAAGGCAGTGTGGGACTATGGGAACCAAAGATTGAGGAGCACCACTTTTCCAGAAATGCACTGCTACCAAATGAGGATCATTTCTATGATGCAGCATCCTTGAGCAAGCATCCTCTCTAAGGCTCTTGGGCTACCTATGGACCTTGGGCTCGTAGATATTTTCCAAAGAATCCAGAATGATAGACGCATTCCAGGTTGTCGTTTTAGCTTTAGCTTTCATCTTTGGAGGGATGGCATGGGCAGAATAAGACAGTTCTTCAAAAACATTAACCCAGAAACCCCTGGGAATGGCACTTGTGGATGCAGCCTCGGAATCCATTATAGGCAAATGACTTTCCTTATTTTTCCTAAAAAGCTAAAGATGGGAGATAGAACCTCACTCCTCCTTCTTTTCCCTCATTCCTCAGAAAATAAAAAGTAAACAGACCAATAGGAGGGAGGACTTTGAGATTTTAATGCATAACATGCCTTGATTTTCCTGAAAGCCGAGTGTTTAAAGGCAAGGACCTACTTACATGCATGCCAACTCAAATTGATGTTGCGATCAACCCCCATAGATGAAGGGCATCATCATTCCCACTTCCCTAGAAAACCCTTTGGCTAATTCGACATTACTCGAGAGGCATTTTCTCAGGTAAATCTTTACTTTGATTAAGGGGATCAGCTAGAAGTAATCACGCGAGCTGAAACAGGCTAGCGGAACCTAATATTTAAAGCATGACGTACCTAAATGTATGCATGGCTCTTGGTTCCATCCATTTTGCTCATCAAGGTAACTGACAAGACCCCGGTATCTTGAAGACAATCCCATTCGCATGACATGAATTAGTGGAGACATGATAGAAATATTGAAATGGGGAGGCATGCGCTTTGATCATCAGTAAACTATTTGCCAAAATTTTGCTATAAAGATGTCTTTTCAGACATTCTTTTACCATATTGCGAGCTTTAACGGTGGAGCTTCTGAAAAAATGGATACTCTCATTCGACTCGTCAGTAAGAGGGCATAGGTTGCTTTCTTGGGAAACATCTCAGACCAGAGACTGCAAAGGATGACGCGCAGGAAGAATCCTTTAATAATAGTCGTAATTAAATGATTACTTACAGAGGATTTTGTTGGCAACCCAAACTGATATCGGGTAAATAAGGACATCTGCTCATGCTTTATAGCCCCTCTGCTAGATTATGGTCAGTCCGGGATGCTCGTAACACAACTAACTTAGGTAATTTTTCCTGAAGATTACTTGTGTGGGCTGGTTGATGTTGTTGCATATCATGTACCCTTCTTAGGGCTTCCTGTGGCATCTGACTTGGAATGATTCATCATGCTCAATGAGGAGGTGGCGTGGCATCCACTCATCAGTGGGCTGAAGACCATGACACTATCTTCCCATCGATACTATGCCGAGCTTGCTACACAATTCCTTCTATGTGTCCATCTGATAGTCCCAGTTCCAGAAGGCACGAACTGGTACACTGGGTTCAGAGATTATATCTTCCCGAGAATTTTCATGCCAGACTGACCGCCAAACCTAGTGGTCATTTTCATGCCCAGGGAGCTTGAGATCTCTTCTGACTCAGAATGGCTAGGGGAAGAAGAAAACTTCAACACCAATGAGGGAGACTCGAGGGAGCTACTGAAAGAAGAAACAAAAACTTGACTTGTATCTGAACCCAAGGATGTAAAAAAAGGAGAGGCCAAGGGCCGACATATTTTATAATGAAAATATAAGAAACTCTTAATATAATCGATTTTACTTTTCTCTTCTATCTGACCTCTCTCTTTTTTTTTCTTCCTTTTCTGCTTTCTTGACTGTAAATAAATAAAATAAATAAGCACCATATACATCATGAACATAATATACATTATTTACTTAAAAAGGGGAAGGAACCCCTAATGGAAAGGCTTGAGATGGAAACCGTTAACTGGGATGGAGAGGGGGTCTCCATTCATATCTTCTAACTTGAAAGCATTGAAATCTTTGCCACCTATTATGTGGAAAGGTCCCTCCCATAAGCAGTCAAACTTGGCATGCTGACTAGGTTTCGTCATTCTCTCATTATATTTTAATACAAGGTCTCCGAGGGCGAAAATAAAATTAGAACTCTTTTTACTATCAAACCACCTTTTTATGACTTCCTGTCTGTCTCAGAGAGCTGCGAAAGCTGCCTCCCTTGCTTCCTCTAGTTCCATAATTTCTGCCAACCTTACAGCCATGGGGCTGTTTTCAGCAACTTCCATTGATTTTAGCAATTGTAATGTCGGGATCTCAAGTGACAGGGGAAAAAGTGCATCTTTCCCGTATACCAGCTTGTACGGGGAGTTTTTTAGAATCTATTTGGGTGTTATGTGGTCTGCCCATAGTGCGCTTCTTAGGTGGTGGTGCCACTCCTTCTTGTATTCAGAACCTATCCTTTTGATAAGTTGGATTAGGTTCTTATTGGTAGATTCGGCAAGTCCATTCCCTTGAGGGTAGTAGTTAGAAGAGGTCTTGAGATAAATACCTCTGCTGAGGGTGAATTGTGTGAATCGTGAGCCTGTGAATGTGTGTGCATTATCTGATATAATGGTTTTTGGGGGACCATACCGACAAGTCAGATCTTCTAAGAAAGCCAACACTTTGCTTTCAGATGAATTCTATAAAGGGATTGCTTCAGACCATCTAGTGAAATAATCAGTAGCAGTCAGGATCCATTTATGTCCAGCTAAACTTGGGGGGTTGATCATCCGATAAAATCAAGACCCCATTGAGCGAAAGGCTCTTCCACGGACACAGGCCTGAGTGGCATTGCAGATTTCTTACCTCTTCCTATGTAATATTGGCACTGTTTACATCCCCTTACCAAATTGTGTGTATCTTTGAACATGGACGGCAAAAAATATCCACCTCAGGTAATCTTGATAGTGGTTGTGGGTGTGGAGAAGTGACCTCCTAAGGAACCGTAGTGAAACTCATGTAGGATTTTATCAGCTTGGCTCTATTCCACACAACAGAGCAAAACTCCATTGAAATTCCTTTTGAAAAGAGTCCCATCTATCAAGCGGAAACCGCTATTTTGAAGTCGGTAGAACCTCCTCTTAGTCAGGGCAAGATGTTTGGGAAAAATCCCAGTCTTCACGAAAAGCTTCCTTTGGTCAATCCAACTGTCACTGGGGACATCAGGTACAAACATAACCATTTCCTCTACAACCGCTTCATCACCACAGGGTTCACAGTCCTGCACTATATATTCACATAGGCCTCTTCCACAAACAAGCTTTGTTGGCTTGATATCAACATCATATTCTATAATCTTAGTTATCCAATTTGATCTTTTTTTATTGATGTCGCCCTCCATGATGTATTCCCTTACCGCGGGATGAGTCACGTAAACTGTGGTCTTATTATAGGCAATGAAATGCCTGAATTTATTTAGTCCTTTGATGGCAGCCAAGGCTTGCTTTTCAACAAAGTTGTAGTGGACCTCATAATCCTTAAGGGTCTTTGAATGGAAAGCTATGGGACGCTCTCGTCCTCTTTGTGTATCATTTTGAGTTAAAACCATGGCGATGCTATGCTGACCAGAATAGACATACATTATGAAATCCTTAGACATGTCTGGGTTAGATAATACAGGAGCGAAGCAGATGACATTTTTTATTTCATCAAAAATCTTTTTTGGCTTCAGCAGCCCATTTGAAATGTATATCTTTTTTCAGCATGAGAGTGATGAGTCTTATTATTCCAACAAAGTCAGAGATAAAATGACTAAGAAAATTGATCTTTCCTAGGAAGGATTGGACTCCCTTTTTGTTGACTGGAAGGGGGAGGTCTTTAATAGATTTGAACTGGTCTAGATCAATGGAGACACCTTCCTTTGAAACTATATGCCCAAGTAATTTTCCTTGAGGAACCCCAAAGATACATTTCTTTGGGTTCAAGGAGATCCCAAATTCAAGACACTTTTGTAGGACTAACTCGAGATGATCAAAATGATCCTCTCGGTGTTTGGAAAACACAGTCAGGTCATCTAAGTATATTAGGATGATCTTGTTATTTAGTTTTTTGAAAGCTAAATCCATGGCCCTTTGGAAAGTTTCTCCAGCGTTTGACAAACCGAAAGGCATCTTTTGGTATGCAAATGTTCCCCACTTAGTAGTGAAAGTCATCTTGTGTTGGTCCTCCGCTTTCACACTTACCTAGTTATATCCTGAGAAACTATCAAGCATTGAGAACATTTCTGATCTAGCCACAGTGCTCAATAATTGTTCCATTGATGGCAAGGGATAGTGATCTTTGAATGATGCTTGATTCAGGTCTCAAAAGTCCACACAGAGTTGGATATCTCCATTTTTCTTCCTGATAGGGACTAAATTGGACACCTAGGTACTATGCTTTATGGGGTAAACAATCCTTGATTCGATCAACTTCTTCAACTCTTGAGCCATGAGGAATTCAATTTTGGGGTTGACTAGTCTTTTCTTCTGTTGGACCAGCTTAGCTTCATTTGTAAGCTCGATGGTATGTTGGATGATGTTAGGATCATACCCCTTTAAATCCTCACAAGACCAAGCCATGACACCTTCATATTCATCATAGTATTGAGCCAACTTCTTTTCTATCTTCAGCGGAAACACCTTTTCCTACTTTAAGGATTCTTCCACTTCCGACTGACATCTCAGCGTAATCCCCCTTATTTGCTATGAGTTTTTGTTTATCTTTTTTAGCATCCTCATGGTCAAACAATTTCTCTAAGGTGATCACACTATTAGGGAGCTTGTTGGACTTTAACTAAATGACCTAGCTCCTGTAAGCTTCTTTGATATTAGGTTGCAGCTGGTCAGCAAATTCTACCGAGCTTTGGATAGACAAAACGATCTGCTCATCACTTTCAAACACTTGACAATGTGCATCATTATTAGGGATAGCCAGGCAAACCACCATGTTGACTGCTTGGGGGTCAGTCAGGAAGTCCACGACGGGATCAAAATGTGCTCCTATGGTGGCCATGTGATCCATTGAAGTATTTAGTTTTTGAGGAATGCTTATGATATTGAAAGAATCAAAAATTTCTATTAGATCCCACACTCTGGCAGGGTAAGACCTCATGCGGACATTCTTAGCACTGGATATCCCTCAAACTTGGTGCACTACCAGCTCGAAATCACCCAGGACTTTCAATTTTTTAATGCCCATCTTTTCTGCCATGCTTAGGCCTTGAATCAGCCCTTCATATTCTGCTTCATTATTTGAACATGCAAACTACAACCGGAAAGGCTTTCATATTTGATCGCCCAAAGGGGGGGTGAGACAAACTCTAGCTCTGAATCCCATTTTGCATTTAGCTTCATTGAAGTGTAAGGTTGATAGTGCCGAAGACAACTAATCTTCAGAGAATGGGTCCTTAGTGAGCTTTGGGATGGTCTGATCTTCTTAAAAAATGCAATAGATACCCAGGCCGGTGGCATGATAATTAGAGAAGGGGTCCGAATCTATGAACTCATTTAGAAAGGATTCTTGCTCTGGTAGAGTCTCCCCTGTTACTTCTTCATCTTCTAAAAACTCTACTACCTTTCGTTCATCATTGGATATAGAAGTGTGTGTAGGCTCAAAATTAATCAAGGCCTAATCAGCTATGTGCTCAGCGTGAAGGGGTTTTGAAAGGATTTTCATCTTAGCACCATGCTAGGTACGGAGGATAAGATGGGACCAATCTAGAGACATATAGCCTCCTATTTTAGTAGTAAAATCTTGAGATAGACAAAGCCCAAAGACAGGGGGAATATCGATGACCACTACTTCTTGGGATACGGTTACACTTAGACATGCAAATAATGTTAAGGAGAGGCTTTTGATGAGGCCTACCATCTGAACCTTGTTCCCATCGAGTTGCATTACTCCTTTATTTAAAGGGTCATACCTAATGTTCAACACTTCGGCAATTTGCTTAGGCATGACCGTGGTGCTAGCCCCAGAATCTATCATGCAGGTATGCAAGAGTTTATCTCCAACTATAAGGGTAAAGTAAAAAGGATTTGGTTTAGGTTTACATTCTCCTTGGATAGCTGGGGATGTGCTTTCATTTGTCAATATGGTTGGGGAGCGTGCTTTACCAGCTACTGAGCAGAGACTCACCCCATCAGTCTGAAAGGATGACGGAGCTAACGCACTTGCATCTTTTTGATCACGAGACAAGGCCTCTCTTAGTTTGTTCTTCTATTCTGGGATACTTAGAAGATCCCACAGAGAGAGATGAGTCAGAGCTTTCTTCAACTGTTCAACTACATCCAACACCTAATGCGTGAGGACCTTTGGCTCTTTCGGTTTATAAGGGATGAAATATTTCCGCGAGTAGGCGGAATTGATGACTGGTGGTTTCGAGGGCCTATTCACGGGCACGAATCTCATATTGTCAGAATCCTCTCAGTCAAACACCTTTTAGAGAAAAGATTGTAATCTGAGTGCATAATAGGGGCTTCATCCTTTAGGGCACTTACATCATTGGTCAGTACAGTGTCTTCGTCTTCCATCCATGAAAAAAGTGCATGGTTAGGGGCGATCTCTGCTGCTTGTTGTAATGACATTCCTTGCATCTGAGCGACAAAAGCCACATTGTCCACACCCA